>NC_135523.1:5157500-5462500 GCF_051989575.1 Stigmatopora nigra | reverse complement strand
CCGAAGAAGCTGAGCAGCGGGAACGGCATCTGCTGCGCTGGAGGTACAACCAACGGGTGTCCCAACAGCATGCAGATCCCCAGTTCTTTAACGTTCGTTCGAGACGAACTCACGCAATCCTTCCATCGACGCTCCATGTGCGTTTACGGTAGCAACCTGCACGGTAACAGCGAGGTGAACTTGCAGGGATGCCCCAGTCTCTGCGCCGATTGGGCTCTCCTGCCATCCGACAGCATTCCGACAGACTCGCCGCAAAACGAAAACTTTTCCGTAGAAATGTTAGAGTGCCCCAATAAGCAGGCCCCCCTCACCAAATCCGATGTTCCCTACGAGGAGTTGTGGTTGGACCACCTGAGAAGCCAGATGCCAATGTCTTCAACTGAGTGTGTCGAAGGTCTCAACAATGGTTGCGCTACTACGTTGACAACCTCCACGCCATCCTGCCCAGTTTCGTGTCCTCTCGGAATAGCTAGCGCCCCTGACGTATCTCTCATGCCACCACCAGTACCGCCCAAATCGGAAGCTGTGAGTTTTACCTCTATAACTAATCTGTCAAAACATTATAGGCTCAGTATACTGCCAGTTTTCTTAAGCTGCGCTGTCCCTTTCCAGGTCAAAGAAGAATGCCGCTTGCTGAACGCCCCGCCGATTCCGCCACGTAGTTTGAAACAGATGCCGCCAGTACCGATGTTGTCCAAGCCTCGGCAGCAAGAGACACGCTCGCCAAGTCCAACGCTCTCTTACTACTCATCTGGCCTCCACAGCATGTAAGAAGTCTTGGTCTGATAATGAAAACATGTTGGGTTTGGGGCAAAATTTAGGGTTAGAAATCATATCCTTCACAGATGAACTGAATTTGAGTATTTCTAAACAATGTGATGAACTTCTCTTGTTTCCTTCCCGATCAGTAGCGGCACTTGCGAACAAGAGGCTTCTGATCTGCCAGAGAAAAGCAGTGTTTGCTACCCGTGCAAGTGGCCCCGTCCCGCCAGCGGCGCTATGCTAAGTTCGCCGTCCCATGGGATGTCCTCCAGGTTGTCTTGGCCCAACAACTTCAGCGGCGGAGATGGTATCGCTTTGGACGACTTTGGGCCCGCCGGTTCCCGCAGTTACTATAGTTACCCAAGAAATAGGTCCGTGAACAACCCCAAAACTTGCAGCCTGGTCGACTTTGACGGCCGAGAGTGCGCGTCCGGTGGCGTGACTCTCAGGTTGCGCGATGAGTCTCTGACCTGCACCAAATCTTGTAGCTACAATTCAGATATGTACAAACAGATTGACCAAGGCGTAACCAAGCAGAGCCTTTCTTGCCCCATCTTGCCGCCCAGAACAGCAAAGTCAACCAGCTTAAAGAAGAGTTTAGAATCCGCATCTGGATCGGGTACTGACGGTCAACGGGACTCTTCGACTCCCTGCGTCGTTTCAAAGCAGGAAGACTTAACGCCAGATCCGAGCTCAGTCTCGAACTCGGAAACTCTTGGCTTGACTGTGGGGTCTCTCTCCACCCAATGGCAGCCCCCGCCCTGTTTGGCCGGACTTTCGATAGAAGAAGTGTCCAAATCGTTACGATTTATCGGCCTGCCCGACGACATCGCGTCGCTCTTTATATCGGAGAAGATCGATGGGAACCTGTTACTGCAGCTCACTGAAGAGATTCTCTCCGAGGACTTCAAACTGAGCAAACTGCAAGTGAAGAAACTGATGCAGTTCATCAATGGATGGAGACCCAAGATATGATGATGGAGGAAGACTTTTGGGTAAACTTAATATGCTATTCAACCTTCAGCCATAATGGAACCCCAGTTACCACATTGTGGGTGGCTGGGGGGGATTTTTCCATCTTATTACCATTTAAATCTGTGATGGCTTTTGGAACCGGATGAAATCATTTAGCACTTTTTGGGCGTTTTTTTGCGTTATCCCCATAAGTAAACAAAGCAAACTGATACAGGGATCAAGGATATCTGCTAACCAAACCAAATGAGATGGAATTGCTTTGTTTTGGTAGATTTTTGGAGTTAACTAGGTACAATTCATTGATCCCACGGTTCCATGTTTTTACCATCCTAACCAATTTTATATCCCAAGTATATTATTAGTTTTATTTTGCTGTAGTACTATATCCACTGTTAATTTCCAACCACTTTTAACCCACTTCTTAGGCTTTCTCCAATCCTAATCACCATCATTTGCATTTTTCAGATCATATTCAAATCATGTTTACTTGAAGCAGATGGCATCCCCCAGTCAAGGTTTGTGGGGAAAACTGACACCTAGAATTTAATATTTTCCCAAATTTTCAGTGCAAGTCGATTCGGATAATGCTAACATACAATGCCAAACAACAAACAGGCCAAGCGAAATGATCATTAATATTAAGGTCATACAAAACAACACGTAAAACTATTATGAAATCTGATTTGTGATGCCCCACCAGATGCATGATGTTTTTTTTTTATATTGCTAGTTTTGCCCTTTGTCCTATGCATACAATTCTATTTTTTTTCACTTCTCGTGATCCTTGAAACCTAATTTTGAGAGCATTTTTGTTTTTCCAACTGTCATAAATAAGCTAACCAAGAGTAGTAATTTCAAATCCAGATGGCTTTTAATCAAGTTAAGCAGGTTTTCGCCCACACTGCCATCTTATTGTGCCTTTTTATTCTAGTAACTCACGCCTTACTTGGACTACCACAAGAAAAGTATGGCTCTTGCACTTTTATTGCCGTTACAGTTCAATTAAGAACGTCTAAGTAAAGCTAGATAATCCGAAGACAGAATGCACTTCAAGTTTTTTTTTTCTTCTACCAATTAAAACGATACATGATTGTCCTTGTTTTTAATGTTCTATAATGAACAGTCTCAACACTTATTAATATTATTATAATTTTTTTACAAGCTTTTTAGGATGGGGAACTTGACCATTAATTCAAACAACTATTAAAAACTCAAAGAATTACTTTATTTTTCTGTAATCGTGACTTTATATTTCACGAATGCCTTTAAATCATAATCTTGTAATGGGATTTTCTGTCAAATGTATTAATGTTTTTTTTTTTTTTTTTTAAATTCCATTTTCTGTGTGGTCATCGCATTCCTCCTGTTTTTTTTCCCTGCATGCAACGGTGCTGCTCTGATGAAATAAGGATTGCTATTGGTTCAATTAAGAGTTATTTTATTAATAGAAATTATACTATGCAGCTTTGTACTAATAACCCCATAATGTATGAAGGTGCCTCATGAACATCTACAGAATATTGGTTATTTGTTTCCCCTCAAGTGTTACATGCCTTTTGACTTTTCTAATATGCAGATGTATTTTTGATTACTAATGCAAAATATTTTTAATCTAAAAAGCTTGTTTTTTTTGTTTGTTTGTTGTAATACTGGTTTTATTTCCATTGTATGTAACTTGGTTCGAATTATGGGTTCTGCAGCAACACATTTGTAAAATAAGGAGAAATTTTAGTAAGCTGCTTGAGTCACGTGAAGGTATTAAGGATAAATAATAAACCAGGTAACTTCCTTTGTTTCCCTCAGTGTCCCTATTCTTATAATAATTCAGGTCCTTATGATGGATGTTGAGGATATTAATACATTTTCCAATGTCTTCTCTACGTACAAAGTCATTACTTGAAGGAAAAACCAAAACAATTAAAAATTGGCTCCATCATTTTGAAATATGTATTACAGTCATTTTTATGAAAAAACTTAATATAAATAGTCATTATTAATATATAGGCTCCAGCACCCCCCGTGACCCTAGTAAGGATAAAGTGGTTCAGAAAATGAATTAATGAATAAATGAACACTACTATAGTTCATTCATTCAAAGAGGGATGCTACAGTTACTATGGCAACCCTCTGAGTTTAAGGATGCGTTAGATAGCATTCTACGTCATCTTCATAACATAGATAAACATAATTAGGAGGACAAATCAAATGGTGGAGCACGGTAAGCAAGCTCCCCTCTTTTCCACATTCAACATGGCGAAACAATTGGGCGTGGTTACGCCTATTGCTGACGCAAGTGCGTAAATTACGCACATGCGCTGTGGTTTGCTCTTTTGGAATGGCGTTTTCTCTGCCGATGGACGACGACTAGCACCGCGAGGTAAGGCGTCAAGCAATTTACTGCCCTAAGTGCATTTTTATCACGTTATCAGGATATATTTTTAGGAATTAATGTAGCTGAAACGCCAACAAATCTGTTAGTTTAATGCCAGGTTGAACACAACGTCTGCAATTTACGTTTGAGCTGCTTTTCCCCTCGGGACTAGCTAGCTAGCTTAGCATTAGCGTCACTTCGAAGCTTGCCATTTGATTTAAAAAGTATGTATCCCCGTTTTTTTTCTCCATTATTGATTTGTGTAGTCGTGTGTCTTTTGAAATTATTCAAACAAAGCCGAGGTACCAACGGACCGTTTAATGGGTAAAGGCTCACTTAGAAATGACATCTGAAATGTTTGTTTTTCCTGATGTGTTTTATGTAGTGATAGTTTTCACGGTGATTGCTAAACTACTGTTTCCAATTTGTAATGCTTCGGTTTTCACAACAACAGAAAAACATTTATAGAATAATTGTTAAGCTAAGGTTCTCCTAGCTTTAATCACCTTGTCTGGAAAGGGGAAAATAGTATGCAGCACTCATTAATTTATTTCCATACTATAGCTTGAAAGGGGTCTCTTTACTGCATTAATTGTTGGGCAGTTTCCAAATAGCTTAAATCAAGATAAATCTAGTTCCAAAAAACATCTATCTAATCCTAGCTGTTGTCTCTGTCTATATGATAACATTTGCTTCTTCTTTTTTTTTTATTGCACAATGATTCAGCTCTTCCTTCGTGCCCACAACAGTCACACTTGAGGAAACTGGGCCACATCAAGGTAAAACTATTTTAAAAAAAAAAAATACACCTGTCTCTCTCTATATATATGATAACTTTTGCTTTTTTTTTTTTTTTAACTCAACAGGCCTGTGTCCAAGTGATCTTCCTTGCAAGTTTCCTCATCTCTGCACTTAAAAAATAAAAGCTTAAGACAATATAATCCTGTGTAACATTTCACTGAGTTGTTATCCCCAGCTTGAAGGTACATTATTTTAGTCAAACATTTAATGTTTTAAAAAAAACTTCCTAAGTCAAACTCAGTGTATTTTATCCATTCATTTTCTAAGTGTTATCCTAAGTCATATTCCACCAAGTGGAATCTATTCATCTACCCAAGTTAAATTCTACCAAGGGTTTTTTCATTCATTTTCTATTCTAAGTCAAATTTCTCTAAGTGTTTTTTATCCATTTTCTTTTCCCAAAGTTATATTCGTTATTGTTTTCTTTCGGTATTTTCTATACTAAGCAAAATTGTACTAAGTGTTTTTTATTGATTTTCATTCCAGTGTTTTCTAGCCCAAGCAAAATTATACTAAGTATTTTCTAATCCATTTTCTTTTCCCAAAGTTATATTCATTTTTGTTTTCTTTCAGTATTTTCTATACTAAGCAAACTTTTACTAATTGTTTTTTTATCCATTTTAATTCCAATATTTTTTATACTAAGTGTTTTCTAGCCCAAGCCAAATTATACTAAGTATTTTCTAATCCATTTTTGTGTTTTCTTTCAGGATTTTTTTATACTAAGTTTTTTAGCCATTGTGTTTTCTATACTAAGCAAAATTTTACTGTTTTTTTATCCATTTTAATTCCAGTATTTTTTTTACTGTTTTCTAGCCCAAGCCAAATTTTATTAAGTATTTACTAATCCATTTTTGTGTTTTCTTTCAGGATTTTTTTATATTAAGTGTATTTTAGCCAGTGTTTTCTTTCATTATTTTTTTTACCAAGTGTTTACTAGCTATGTTTTTTGCTCAGTTATTTATAAGCATGTTTTATTTTTTATTCAAGTTAAGATTATTTTCATGTTTTTCTGCTTTTTAAAGTTTTACTTTATGTATCAATCAACACTTGTAATGTCAACTTCTAAATGTTTTCCTGATAATAAAAACTTTAACTTTTCCCACTTGTTGCATTCTTTTGCTAGGTAAATGAAGAATAGAACATAGATATACACTTGAAAACTTTTATTTTTCCACAAAAAAAGCAGCTTTCGAGATAGGTTCTGGTGGGCCCTCCAGCATTTTTAAAAAGAGCAGTGCGATCGTCCAAAGTTAAATGGACGAAAAATCCCTCCAGCGTCCTGAAACACAGAAAAAATTAAAAGGGTCCAATACACATAGTCACACAATTAAAAAAGAAATCAGTACCTAGTCTAAGTCAATAAAATTTTAACCAAAAAAAATTAAGGTTTCTTACCCAAAAATTGGGGCTTTCGAGATAGGTTCTGGTGGGCCCTCCAGCATTTTAAAAAGTTCAGTGCGTTCATCCAAAATTAAATGGATGAAAAATCTGTCCAGCATCTTGAAATTCTGAAAAACAAATACAAAAATTAAAAAGGCCCCATACACCAAAAATAACAGTTAAAAAAGAAACCAGACCCTAGTCTAGGTCAATAAAAATTTGATCAAAAAGAGTTAAGTTGAATCTTCTATCACAGTAGCCATAAAAAAAGAGATATTAGACATACCGCTTGTTCTTCAACTGGTGCAGAAGTAGAGACTCCAAGATAAGGGTCTTTGTAGCAGAAATCTCCAACTTTAGTTTATTTTCCATTTCTTCCACACATCAAAATCAAATGATCATGAACAAGCTCCCTGAAAGCTTGCCCAGTAATTGATCATTTGATTCACAATGTGGTGGAAGATATGGAAAACATACAACAGGTTGGAGACCAGTGAGGGAATGTTGGTGCCAAAGACTGCAAACTTGGGTGGATCCTAAAGAGATGAGATACAAAAGGAATAAGTTCAGTTCACAAGACATGAAATACAATAAATAACCAGAAACACCTTTACTTTTTAGTCTACATCAATTTTGGTGGCTTTAAAAATCTACAAAACACCAAAATGTGATGTGTAATTGCTCTTAAAGCATTTGGATGCACAAATTACCCTGTCAAGAGTTTTAAATCCATTAATTTTTATGAATTAAATATTTCAAAAAGTTAGCATTGCTTACATTTGTCTTCAAACACTAATGGAAGGCCATAATGTTATATGAAATTGCTATTTTAAACCATTTGAATGCACAAATTACCCTCAGACAATAATTTTAAATCTATTACTTTATGACTTAAATATTCCAAAAAGTCATTATCACTTCTATTTTTCCTCTTCTTACACTAATGGGAAAACGTGTTATTTTAACATATGTTTAAACTAGAATCAAAAATGACCCATGCACTTGTTAAATAAATGTCTCTCACTTAGGTTTTGTCAAAACTCAAATGATAGGTTTAAGCCCCGAGGTCTTCCTTTAAGGAAATGAAGGGCGGAAATAAGTACATATTCTTGTTCGGGTGGTTAGTCAATTTTCGTGTAACTTATCCCTTAAACCTCCACAGGAGGGCACTGATGCACGGGTTCTGGCTATTAAAAATACGCACACTACCAAGCCATCGGGTTGTTTGTTAGTCAATTTTCGTGTACAGGTTATCCCTTACACCTCCACAGGAGGGCACTAATGCACTCGGGTTCTGGCTATTAAAAAATACACAGCCATTTAAGTACGTTTTCATTCAAAATTGGAACGTGTCAATTGAAAAATCAAGCTAGTTTAGGAAAGCCGCGAATACTGAACGCTGATATTTAAATATTACACGGATCGAGAAAGCAAACTATTTAAAATTTAAAAATCTCACTTCGCTGACAAGCTGCTCCTTTTCGGTGGTTTTGGCCACATTCTCGAAGTTTCCCAGCAGTCCGTCATCGTTGAGGATCTGAAACACACAATAGAATGATCTCTTATTAAATATTAAGAGCTATCAGGTACCGCGATGTAGTCAAATTGTTAGCAAACATTTTGATGTCTGCATGCACGTTTGGCCACATCAGACCAACGAAGCATGCTTCCATCAAAACGAACGCTTAAAATAAGAATCGGTGCTTCGAGATGACCAAATAACAACGTATCGAATACTCAGCATCGTCCTGGAAGCACGTTGTCAGGTCTTTCTTCGGGAAATCGTCACTTCTGAGCTGCCGTGCAGACCACTGCCGTACTGACTACTGCCTCATTCTCCATTTTAAATAATGGCAGCGGCTAATTGGACGCTGACCTCGGTCACGCCCATTGAAAATAGAACACAAAAATATAGTTTTCACAATTACGTGACTAATATGGAGCACACGTCGGAATCAATCTAACCCTCAATAACTATTTTATGGCTCTAAAGGTATCAATAATAGCCTCATACATTTGATTTAGGAACGCTCAAAAGTGTTTGCCCGCTAAGTCTAAGCATTACGGTAATTTCATTCAAGGCGGAAGTGACGCAGGCGTTGTGACTTCCACGTGTCGGAGCGCGTTTAAACACTGTAAAAAATGCTCCCAACAGTTAAAAACAGCACCCCCTCACGACTTACATCATCAAAATTATGAGGTTTCACTGCGTCAATATGAAAAAAGATGAACTTTACAAAAAATGGCTTCAGGAAATTCACAAACATAAAAATATTTATGGACCAATAAAACATTTACTATACTTACACATTAAAAAAAGCCGCACTAAGCTTTTTTAAAGAAAAAAGCCTTATTATACTTAGTCTTTTTAAAGTACTACTATACTGAGTCGATTTTTAAAAGAAAAATGCCTTACTATACACTGTTATTATTTTAAAAGGAAAAAAAACTTATTATACAGGGCGGCACGATGGAGCAAGAGGTTAGCACGTCAGCCTCAAAGCTCTGGGGTCCTGGGTTCAAATCCAGGTTGGACCCGTTGTGTGGAGTTTGCATGTTCTTCCTGGGGCCTGCGTGGGTTTCCTCCCACATTCCAAAGACATGCATGGTAGGCTGATTGGACACCCTAACTTGCCCCTAGGTATGATTGTGAGTGTGCATGGTTATCAGAGACAGCTGGGATTTGCTCCAGCACCCCTGCAACCCTAGTGAGGAAAAAGTGGTTCTAAAATGAGGTGAGATGAACCTTACTATACATAGTCATTTTTTAAGAAAAGGGTTATATATCGTTAGTCAAAAATGACCATTTATACAGGAAAAATACCCTTATAGATCTATATGATTGTATTGTATTGAATGCTTTTATTGTCATGACACAAGCATAATGTCTTCCCTTTATACAAAATCATTACCTGAAAGAAACTAGAATTGTACAAACTGTACCAAGATCACAAATACACAAATGTATTGATGTTAAAAACAATAATAAAGTGGTTCAATTAAACAACCACCAAAGCACATTTTGGATGTGGATAAAGCAGATTTTATATAAATTGAAGCCTAAGCTGGTAGTATGAATACACATAAGCATCATGTTTTGAATGTTATTTTGTCTTTTTGCAACCTTGGTCGTATTGACACATTTCATAAGCAGTTTTAGGAAAGTAACTGGCGGGAACCCGTTTGTCTTAATGAGTAACAGGACCCGATTTACTAGATCCACGGCTCCCAACCCTCCCACACTCGCCTGAGCACATTGGCATCCGTGGCTTGATCGATTAGACAGTCCACCTGCTTTTCCACGGACAGACCGGAGGACTTTTCTCTTGCACGGACGTTGTGCTCCGGCACCCCCAGGGCGACCGACTGCATTCCCTGGAAGGCCGGGTCCTTTTCAAAGCCCAGTTTTAACTCCTCACTGTCAATATGGAAACATCTCATCAAGCAGGCAAAATAAAAAGTAGCACAGTTAACATTTACAGTTACTACTAATTAAAACAGGGGTAGGGAACCTATGGCTTGGGAGCCAGATGTGGCTCTTTTGATGGATGTATATCTCTAGCGCCTTTTTTAAATCATAATTTTTCTTCATTAGACTCTTCTACATGTATTATCTCATTGATACTCATTGATTAGCAACAGTAAAATAATGTTTTTCAAAAGAATTCAGCCTTTTTTTTTACTTTCAAAGTGTTGAAATGATTAATAAATGCACACATTATCATGTATTTTAACTTTTAAATTCTGAGTTTGATTCTCAAGGCATAATGTTTGAAAATATGAATTGTTTATGGCTCTCTTCCTCCAAAAAAGGTTCCCGACCCCTACATTAAAACCTCACTTCAAATCAACACCCACCTGGTTATAAAGGCAGGATTAGCACCCTCCAGTTTCTGCCTTGCAAAGTTGACTTTCTGTAAAGGATACCAGTTGATTTCTTTGGTATCCACACTCTCCTTCCAAGTCCCACCTTTCTTTAGTTGCTTCAATTCAAAATTCTGGTGAAGAACAGACACATTATGATTCAAAAATATGGTCCAATGACGCATTTTCCTTCGCATGTGCAGACTTACCTTCCAATCTAGCGATGGTTCCTTAACAAACACATCCATAGTATTGAGCAGCAAGTCCGGTTCGTTCCTGTACGCTCGGAGCGAGTGCGCCATGACGCTCTGGATCAAACCGGACTCCTTCATTGGTCGCATCAGATTGACAAACTGTCTGGTCAGTCGGAAAGGCATAAGTTCGGGGACTGGAAGGAACTGGAATGAAAAGGCCAATGAACCTTAGCTCCTATCTTCCAAGTGTTGAAATCCGTCTTATCTTAGTACCTGTGTGGCTGAGCCGAACGCATGACCGAAGTCAATGCCGATCATGCCTCCTGTTTCCGTGTTGATCATGAAGTTGGAGAGATGGCGATCCCCGATGCCAAGCACCCAGTGGCTAATGCACAGTAATGCGTGAGAGCTGATGAAGTGGGATCGCAGAGAGAGAAAAGCCTCGGGACTGTTGCACATCTTGAGGAAAGCTCTCCTAACAATTGGGGGAAATAAAATATCCGTATTGTCAACGTCACACGTCACCCTCGTCAACCCATCCGAGTAACGAGCGCACTTACTTGAGAAGATCTGCAGGCACGCCCTGCAGAATTTGGGAAAAATTGTTGACGGCATCGGCACGTTTTGCTTTCCTGCCAAGGAATAGACACACCGTCAGGAATAGCAGGCTCAAACTTAAACAGTATTCCAAGTACTGTATTTTCACGACTATAAGATGCACAAATAAGTCTTAAATTTTCTCCAAAATAAAAAAAGGGCGCCTTATAATCCAAAAAAAAAAGGTCATTCATAATGTTGTGATCCTTAAAGTCGTGAAAATATGGTAGTTTATAAATAATGCATGCATGTACATCTATGTGTATGTATATATGTGCTTAAATATATGTGTATGTATATATGTGTATGTATATATGTGCTTATGTGTGTCTGTATGTATATATGTTCTTATATATATGTATGAGTAAGTATATATGTGCTTAAATATATGTATGAGTATTTATATATGTGCTTATATATGTGTGTGTATGTATATATGTGCTTATATATATGTATGAGTATTTATATATGTGCTTATATATGTGTGTGTATGTATATATGTGCTTAAATATATGGATGTGTATGTATATATGTGCTTACATATATGTGTATGCATATATGTGCTTATATGTGTGTGTATGTATATATGTGCTTAAATATATGGATGTGTATGTATATATGTGCTTATATGTGTGTGTATGTATATATGTGCTTAAATATATGGATGTGTATGTATATATGTGCTTACATATATGTGTATGCATATATGTGCTTATATGTGTGTGTATGTATATATGTGCTTAAATATATGGATGTGTATGTATATATATATATTTAAGCAACAGGTATTTATTTATATATTTATTCATGTATTTATTTATTACTCTAGGGTGTCTATTGCTGTCTGTATTCTCACCCTCTTGCTACCGTGACAACGAAATTTCCCGAATACGGGATGAATAAAGTTATCCAATCCAATCCAACCCAAACTCACCTGTAAGCTACAGCATAGAGTTTTACCCCAACCTCATCTGGTTTTGTGGCAAGGTCAGAAAACCATTTCCTATAGTTGTATAAACAGCTAAAAGACACACAAAAAACACTGTTTTAGAATGACAGAACATAAAGAATACAGCATATATCTCAAGTCTACTTTTCTGCAATGAGTTTCTCCTCTTCTGTCATTGTGGTTTTCAGAAAGTCCATTAAAGTACACGTGTGCTCCATCCATTCAATGAGTCCAATTCTGCCAAGAAGAAAGAGAGTTTTTTTTAAATACAAAGCAGCCATTGAACAGAATGTACATACCTTGTATTGAGGGGAATGACTTGATACGTGCGTAGTTGCAGCCCCCTGCGAGCGCATTCCGCATCTCGACTTAACAACACGTTCATGACGGTAAAAAGCTGCTCGATGCGCTGATCCTGCCTGAGGTCCTCGCCACCCTTCACCAGGAACGGGTGGTCGCGCTCGTCATCGCCGCGGATGATCAGACGTTTGGGACGGCGGATTGAAGACATTACCTTCACCTGAAGGTAGTATTGATGATGAAAAATTGGCAAATATAAGTTATTGATGTGTCATTTTGTACATTGGTGAAATGGAAAAGATCATTATGATCATTATGATGATTATAATGCAAAATTTTAGGATTGGATAACTTGAAGCATCCCGTATTTGGGAAATTTCATTGTGGCAGTACGAAGAGGGTGATTAATCAAATAGGGTGAGTTGTTTTTTCAATAATTATTCAAGAAAACATTTGCACTAAAATTTAGCAAATAAATGACTGATTTGAATACTACTCATACTTCAATTTTAGATAGATATCCCCCCTCAATGTGAGAATTATTGATGACTTCTGATTCTTACTCTCTCATCAAATCCAGAAATTTTGGCGTGGTATTCGGGCAAAGGTTTGGATCGGCCATCATATTGACCTAGAAGGAAAATAAAAGCATGAGAGGAAATGACAGCACCAGGAAAAACATCTTTTAAATTTGAGGATATATATATATATACATTTTTTTTTTTTTGGACAATTAAAACAATTGTGTTTAATGACCTTGACCTCCAAAGCACTGACTGACCTGGAATCTCCAACTCATTTTTGAATGGGCCTGCCTGAAATGTACTCAGCCAGGTTGAGTATTCCTTCACATTCTCAGGTCCCTCCTGACTCGGCTTCATGGATATTGCCAAAGTGTCCATCTTTTTTCTAAAACTTTGATCTTTTCTCTTCTTAAAGAGCTCACTGCCTTTCTCTCCAAGCAAATTCTCCATTTCCTTTGCAAATTTCTGTTGTCAAAATAGCAATCCAACAACATTAACCAGTTCTGCTTCATTATTGCTATAAATCATTCTAATTACCAATAAAAAAATACTAACTTTAATAAATTTCTTGCGAAACATCCCGTGACCTTCTTTATTCCAATCCCCGAGTACCGAGTACAATTCCTCGTACAGGTTGTCCATTTTTTTCTTGTCAAAGTCTTTCTTTTCCATTTCATTTTTCACATTTTCCCACCAATCCTGCAAGTACAAACACGACCAAAGAAATTATACAAGAATATGTCACCAGTTTCATTTAGTCACGTCTTAAAATTACCTTAAAAATCATATCGGGGTTGGTGAGTTGTTGCAACGCGTCCACAAAGTTTTTGGCAGCACCTCCGTTGTCAAGTATGCCATTCATCCTTTTAATACAAAAGCAATATATATATACATTATATTATATGTATAATCAGAAGAATGAACCTGATGGGAACATATGGTTAAGGTCACCTGTTGACAAATTCTCGCTGTCGGTGACCTGTCGCCGATTCCTCAAAGTGATAACTTTCCCGACTGATCATCAAAGCGTAAACCAGAGCTTGAGGATAACATTCTGCTATCTGCTCGATGCTGTGCTGCACGGCCACGGCTTGAGGTTTGTCCAATAGGGCCACCATTTGACTGATCCAACCAATCAGCATCCAGCAGGGGACTGACGTCATCTACGCACAAACAAACGGAATCTTAGATGTTTGGAAAGCTGTGAGTTTATGCTTTTTTTTGCTATTTAACAACTATATTACGGCACCATAAAGTCAAATCACTAAGGAAAATTGATTAGATTAGATGAGATGAGAAATTAGATTAGATTAGAGATTATATTAGATGAGATGAGATTAGATAACAAATATATTCTGACACCATAATGTCAAATCCCTCAGGAAAATTAATTATATTATATTAGAGATTAGATTAGAAATTATATTAAATTAGAAATTAGATTAGATGAGACAACATTGTCACAGTAGCAAGAGGGCGAGAATACAGACACAGCAAAAGACATTGTAGACATATATAAATAGGTAATAAAAAAGTTAAAATTAAATAAATGAACAACAATGTCCAAGATTAAGACCATTTTTTTACTTTACTGAAAGTTAATGATCTACTTTAGGATTCAAAAAAAACATTTTTAACCTGATTTCAATGCATTGTTAGGTCTACAACTCCCTAAACCAAAGTAAAAATGTGGAGGGGAAAAAAATCCTACACAAACCTTGTTTGTCATCAAATCCAATGTTTCCGAAGGATACAACTCAATGATCTGAAGCAGACGAGGGAACTTGAAACGTGCTTCTTCTGAGTTCATCACCAGGGCTTTCAACATGCTTTCCACGACATAAACGGGCAGTGTCAACATGTCCGGAAATGGATTTTCTACAACAAACACATTTACCAAATTGAAATCTAGTTTTTAAACATGCTGAAAGTATTCCCTAGGAGAAAAAACATGGATTTCCTAAATTCCCAAACTTACCATTGCCACCTTGATCCTCCTGACGCAGCAGTTTGTCACAGAAATCAGCTAAACACATATACGTTTCCACACCTTCCCCTTTATAAGTCTGCATCTCCTCATCAGCTTTTCTGGTAGCATCACGCATCAGAGCTAATGCTTGCAATTGTAGGCCCACTTCTACTTCCTAGAATAAGAACATCATTGACAAACAACTTCATGTACAGGAACCATATGAAACACTGTCAACCGTGTCAATAATATAATTGTCCTACCTTCATATTTTGAACAGGCCAAGCACTTTGTGAAAGTTTGACAACTTTCTCTGCTTTATCCGCTTCAAGAATTTCCAAAACGGAAGGACTTTTGCGCACAGCCATGGCCAAAATGTGGAAAGATGTTCCTTGAAGGATCTTTTGTTGTCTGTATACTTCAGATGAGGCACTTTGGCATTCAACCTGAATATCATCTGCAGGAAAAAAATATGGATTCTATTATATTCAGCTTGTGAGTTGTTCAATTTTATAAAAAAAGAAAAAGAACCACAGTTATATAATAAAAGCACCAGAGAATATGAAAAAGGCACAAATAATTGTTAATATCTTGACCAGCAAAGGAATATATGAATAAATAAATAAGGGTGTTGTTGGTGTCGATGGACAATTCATCTGGTTGTTCAGCACCATGGACAGAGGTCACATCTGTGACTTGAATTGCTGGGATTGGATGGAATTAAGCTATTGCTCTATTGTTTGCAGAGAACACACATTGCACAGTAAAGCACCATTGGCAACTTTTCTAGTGAAATCTCTTGACCTTGTGTAACAACATCAGGGCTTCTTAGGTCATCTGTCCTGTATGAACAGATACGACCTCTGTCCATGGTGCTGACTGACCAGTAAAACAGTGATTTGGGGAAGCATTAATTCGGTCTATTTCCTTTGAAATTTTGTCTTTTTGTTCCTTAAAGAATTTTAATTTGCTGTGAATTCCAAAGAGAACAACTTTTGGAGAAGGATATTTTGTATTAAAGAAAGAAAAAATGCCCTGAATAAACAGGTAGTGTTTGTTTGCTAGTGTTGTTTTTATTCTGAAAATGGTAGAAGAAAAATTTAACTCAAAAAAATGGAGTTGTGGCCTTCACTTACCCAAAAGTGGGACAATCTTCAGCATGAGACTGATTTGTTCCAAAGGACCCAGAGTTTGGCTTCGTTTATGCCCATGACGGCTAAAACTATGGACCCACTGTTGGAGGCGCCATTTTCTATCGGTTTTGGCATCTTTGTGAAGTTCTTTCATCAGTTTGTTGGCCACAGAAAAGTTATTCTGAAAGCAAAATAGGTTATAAGTTGAACTGTAATGTGGTAGCAAACAGTCGTTTTGGTCACCTGATTCCTGGCGCTATCAGCCATATGTAGCTTCATATTGAACTTGCAGTTGTTAACTAAAGTGTTTATGTCATCTGCGCTGTCTTCGTCATCCAACTCCATGCTATTGCTGTCTGCATTGTCTTGAACTTTCTGCCTGATTTTGTCCAGGAAAAAACATCTACAAAAGGCGATAAATCCAGAGGTTTTTGATCTCATCTTATGAAATAATCATAACAATAACCAACCCTCTTTTCTTCTTCCTCACCGAGATGTAATGATATCATCCCAGATGTTCACCGGGTCCATTTTAGCATCGGGATATCGTTCCGTCCAGGTACGTATGAGCCGCTTGAGGGATCTCACGGAAACTAATAATGATTCACAATGAGTATTAAACATATTGAAGAAAAATAAAATAACCGTATGTAGCTAGATTCAAAGATTTATACACTGACTACCAAGTCTGCCATTGAAAGTAACCCCCCCCCCAGTTGAAATTAAATTACCAAAAGGTCCAATATATAATTAAATACACACTCCTCTTAATGGAGCTATAACAAGTAGTCTTAATTTGAGTAACTAAATGAAGTCCAAATCTTTTCAAGTCAACTTTATAGGTTTATTAAAAAGCACATTTTTATTTGAGCATCACTATGCAAAGTTTAAACATAAACTCAGGAATTATAATTCTGTTTTAGCATTTAATGCTCTTTTGAAAGTGCAATTCTGGGTGATGTGTAGGTCAAAATAAATGTTATCACACACCTAAAATCTTTGGGTATGCATTAAATGTTTTGTACTTGTTGTCAAACTAATTTTCTCACCTTCTCCTGTGATAAACTGCAGAAAGTCCTGGATTTCCGTCAAGGCCTGCACTGACTGCAGGATGGTAAGACGACTTTGAGTCAGCAGTGCATCTACGCTGGAGTAGCTCTGGATGAGATGAAACAGGAGTAAAAACACAATCCCGCCATGAGACGCAAGTATGAATGATCTCATTAGCCTACCTCCACAAATAGCTGCATGGCAGAGTTGGTGTAGTATTTAGCGCGGTCATAGTCCTCTTGTAGGATGTAGAGTAAACTTAGTTCTCGGCTGTAGTGACTCTCCAGAAGCTTTTTACGCTCCTCCGACTTCATGGCTTGGTCTATGAAGCTGAGAAGACTTTGGTCTTCCTCGCCTAGTTGCAAAAGCTTGAGCATGCTTCGAATCATGTGCGGTAGGTACATTTCCTGAAATAAAACATGAATAATCATTAGTACTGCTTGCTCATAATACTAATACCAATCTTCCCTCTTCCTGGCCCAGTCCTTTTATCGTGGAATGCTACTTTTAGCTAGTTAAAACTGTTTCAGCATTTGATGAATGTGTTTAGATTTACAGTAATCCCTCGATTATCGCATTTTCACTTATCGCGAATTCACGATTGTGATTTTTTTTCTGTTATTAATTGTTAAAAGTGTTTTTAAAAAAAATCAGGTTCATAAATATGTGAAAATGCATGCCGAAACTCATAAGTGGAGGTAACTTTTGCGACTTGGATTCAGCATTGAAGAAAAACATTTTTTTTTAATTTTTTTTTCAAAGTTCATAAAAATGTGAAAATCCACACTGAAACTAATAAGCATAAGCCACTCTTGCTACTCAGCACTGAAAAAAAGTTATAATAGGGGCGACCCCGCTTCATGATTTTTAAATTATCGCGGCCATGTTTGGTCTACATTAACCGCGATATTCAAGGGATTACTGTACCATTTTGCTTGTTCAAGAAGATGAAAAAAGCTCACTCACCTTATAGAGCGGCTCTAGCCACATGTTCTCAAGGTTGGCTGGTGTAGTTTCATTGATATGAAAGGTGGAATAGTACTGAAGGGATTCCCAATCAGTCAAATGATTGTAGGCGTCCATTGCGGCTATTTCCCAAAAGTCTTTCTCGGATTGGGTGGGTTCGCCATCGGTCCAGTCTTCAGTGTTCAGAGCCTAGCAGTGTTGGAAACAAGACCGAAAAATGACTAAATGTGTATTGATGGATGATCTCAAGACAAGGGGCTGACATGCCTCATGGTAAAGCTTGGCAGCTTCTGAAAAGTCAGTGTTAGCTTCAGCCTGAAGAGCAGTACTGGTGATTGTCTTGGTCCCAATTTTACCACCAAAGATGGCACGTACCACGTCATAATCCTCCAAATCTCTGTAAAGCCTGTGGCACAAAGCAAAGAAATATAGTACTCGAAATTGACATCAAACGTGAATGTGGACCAAAATAAATGACTTTATATGGATGGGGTGGGCAAACTTTTTAGTGAACTCTTGTTACCTTGCAAGGTGAACCCATTTATTGGTATCTGGAGGGATTTGTACACGTCCCCGTGACTTTTTACGAGGAGGTTCATCTTGTAAGGCAACGTGCAGCAGACCTTCTTCTAGTAACAAGACCCCCGATGGTTGCTGGAGACTGGCAAGGCATGTAGAACTGATGAGTGATGGATCGATATGCAGCAGGTCTTTATGCCGGTAGCACATGTCCTTTCAAGACAAAATGATTCGTTACTGTCAGGATTTGAGTTCATATTATTATACATTAGGGTGTAAAGAAGAATACGCTTTGCTTTACTATTAAACTGACTTTTCTTATTATTATTAGCATCATATTTGCTTGCAACAAAGTCAACGCTTTGCTCCTAATAATCTTGTTAAATCTAAATAAAGACAAGCCAGAAAAGCATTGGATTGCTGAGAACTGAACCCATGCAAAAAATCTCCAAAGTTTCCCGTAGTTTGTCTTTATTTGGTCCTGTGAGCCAGATTCGAACCAGCGACCTAATCTGACAGTTATTCCACGAATGCAACAGCCACAAGTGCTTTTCAAACAGATATAAAAAATGACAAAAAGTGTTGTTATTGTCACTGTCAAGGCCTCAAAGGCAAAATAATTGAATTAAATAGACAGTCATTGCATTTATACTGGAAACGAATGGGACATCATTAGTCGATGACAAAAAATTACAACCAGAAACCTTTTTTTTTTTTTGCAAAATGCCCCTTTGTGTACATGAATTATTCTTAAGGTAAAGTTTCATAACCTATGGCATGTGCCCAAACATACCTGCACACATGCTATAAATGGTGGGAAGCAGAGAGTACTTTGGTCAAGGAATCGATTCAAAGTGCAACGGAGTTCCTCTTTAATTTCAATTGCCCGCTGCCAGGATTTCTGGGTCTCCATTTCTTCAAGGATGCCAGTAAAGAGTGAACTGAACAGTTGCTTGGCCAAAATTGGATCCCTCTAAAAGGAAAAGGATCAATTCAATGCGGTAAGTATTGTGTGGTGAGAGTAAAATAATGGCCGAGTTTACCTGTGCAACCGCTTGAAGGGGAGCAATGAGACTGCTGTATGGAATTTGGACATCTGGAAAGTCTCCGACTCTGTAATTGCGATAAAGAGTCACCTGAGCCTCCTTTTGCAGTCTTTGGTCAGCTTTTTGCTCCTGCAGATCACAGAGATTTACTCAATATGTATGAAGAACATTGGTGATGGAAATGTATGTATTAATGTAATAATCATACTACTTTTTCCACAATAATACAATATCATGGCAGAGTAAGTGTAGTTTAATACTCGCACTTGTAAAACACCACATAAAAGTAGTAGTGGTAAATTTGAGGAATATTATGATCACTGTATATCATATAGTATCATTAAAAAAAAGTTACATGTACACCCTAAAAAATATTTCCTATTTGCTCAAATACCATTTTAACATACACAAAAAAGAGTTTTTGTATTTATTACCTTCAGACGCTTTTGTTTTTGGATTTCTTTTTGGGCAAAAATGCGGTTTTCATCCTGGTCCTTTAGAAATCTGCGTCTCAATTGAAGTATTCTTTTACGTTTCTCAATCTCCACTTCTAACAAGACACAATAACTTGCTTTATTCAATGTCCATTTTAAAAAGATCATCGAATCAAAGTTGACTGACCGTTTGCCGGACCGTCCACTTGGTCCGTTCTCGCAGTGAGACGACGTTGACCAAAGTCTTCACCTACTGGCCGCCATGAAGCACGTTGTTGCCTTGATACTTTCTTTTCAAACACCATCAAGGAGGACACTGACTCAGACATTGCATAGTCAGCAAATGAGTCCACACTGCTACCAGTTAGCCAGTTATACGCTGTGTGTCGTCCTAATTGACCTGCAAGCCAGAAACCATTGTCACTTATTATCAAGATATCTATGCACTAAATATACAAAATATCTGTATTTTTTGAAAAAAAACGTGATTTTATTTTTGTACTACCTGGTGTCTGAGTTTGGGTAAATTGAAGTGATGCTTGAGTGGCTCGAAGCTTCCCTTTCATGTCTCCTGATTGGGACTGGGACACACTTTCAGGGTTTTGGGAGCTTTGTGTTTCAACAAACATTGGTGTCATTACTGTATTCCTAAAGCGCCAGTTGGAATCTATCAAATAATCCTATTTGGAGGAAGGAAAACAGCTTCAATATCAGTCCAATGCACGGCCTAATATTCAAGCTTAAAGCAGTGAGGAAAACTACCTGGAAGGTGCACTCCGAAAGAGGATACTCAAAGATGTTTCGTTTGAAATCGGGACTTTGACTCGTCATTTCCAACAATAAATTGGTTGCCAGGCTTAAGAAACATCTTTCTATTTGGCATGTATATAATGAATTAAGCACAGTCAACATTCGCTCTATAGTCGTCTTTGGAAGGCGCTTTTCTTGACTCCAGAAATTTTGGACATACAGCCTGAAATGAGGGGAGGCAAAAAGAAAATGTTCAAAAAGGAATACGCTGAGAGACAGAATTGACATTTTAGAAGAGATGAATAATTTAAAATGATCATTTTCAGGAATTTGCCATAAAATGCAGACCGCAATGGCCTCGACTGAGCGTCTTTTAAATGATGGATTTAGTGCTTACTGAAGGCCTTGGTTCTCTTCAGACAATCCTTGAAGTAGCGTCTCTTTGGCCGTATTCAAAACCTCCTGAGATGTATCGTCAGCCATGCTCTCTTCATCACTGGATGGAACAAAATTCGTCAGAGTAACCCAAATCCAAATGATTATTCAAGTCAATTCCATTTCTGTTCGGTAATTAGTACTTGTAGCTTAATTTTGATAATTTTTTTTTTAATATTAGCATTTGAAATAATGGCCCTGTGACTCAAACGACACCAAATGCACATTCCTGATTTTATAACATTACATTTATTTAAATATATATACGGTTGTAATGCTTACCTATAGTTGTCCTGGATCCACATGAGGATGTCATACATTTTCTCCCGGCACACAGGTGAAGGGTGGGAGACAAACGATGTGACGGCGCCAATGAACTCCTGAAGTTGAGGCGGAGTCAAGCGAGCCAGAATTTTGTGGATGATTTCCAGACACACTCTCTGCACTCCTTCATCCCTGAGTGGATGGAGAGAATAATAAGAATAACATGATAAAACTGAAAAGAGAACACCACTCTGAAATACGTGGTTTATAGGAATTAAATCATGTGAAAAAGGAGGATAATGGTGAAAAATAAGGTCAAATTACCACATAGGACCAAAATAATCTATTACAAGGTATTATTTAGTCAGTTTAAAACGAATCACTTACCTGTGGCTCAAAATCTGAATAAATCCGGTCGTCTTAAGTTGTAAAAATATGTCCGGGATAACATCAGCCCGACTCAATATGCACTCCAAACAGTTAATTTTTAATTTGCCGTACAATTTTGGCAGCTCGTAGAACACAGACGTGACAAACCTGCAAAAGAAAAAATAATCCACTCACTACAGCATTGTAATACATAGATTTTTAACAAAGCATAATAAAGAAAGTGATACTGACCTATCCATAAATGGAGGAAAATGTGTAGAAACTTTATTCACACAAATAATGAACTTGTCTTTCATCTGTTTTTTCTTCAAAGTTGTTATCTGATTTGCAGCAAGATCGAGAAGTTCTTGGTGATGCTAGTAGAAAAAAAATGGAAAAGTTAAGTTCCATTCTATTAAGAACACAATGTCAACTTATTCTTCATATTTAACGTTAATAAAAATCTCCTACATCTGCATTGTCAGTCATGTTCTTCAACATAAGCCCGATGATCTCAGCAGCGGCAGAATATACTTCTTTATACTTAACAAAAGTAATGTTATTGGTGAGTGACGATATGTACCTGTTAAAGAAATGCATTTTGATCAATACTTGGTTTACAAAATAAATGATGAAATACTTCTTAATATACTATATGGCTTTACCTACTATACTGAATCCCACAGGAGTCATCATAAGCAGAGAGGTTGTTAGCCAGGATGATTCCAAGCAACTGAAGTCCAATAGAGTTGTCTTTACTTTCTGGGTCCGTGGCACGGAAGCGCTCGTATATGAGACTTAGAACAGAAGTCATAGTATGAGTCATGTTAAAGGTCTCAAACACTAAATCAACAGAAATAAGATCAATAGCGTTGCAATCTCACCTGTGAGGTACGTAAAGACAGTCTTTCCAGCACTCAACCAGTGTGCGAATGATTTCCAGGTTATGACGAAACACAGACCTCTTTGGATTAAAGCTATGCTTCATCAGAAACTCTAACAGGCGATTGGCGAGCACTTCATCCTTGACATCACCCTGTGACAAGAAAAGATGGGTACCATGTTCTTGAGCAATGACTTGAATTGCCGTTTGTACAACACAGAGAAGGGAAACAATTAAAATATACAACCTTGGGTCTGGCGACGCTTGTCCAAGACAGTACAGTAACCACAATATCCACAACCATAAAATGAATTCCTTCTCCTCCATTGTTTCCAGATACAATAAGTTGTAAAAGTGGCCCCAACCAGTGCTTGGCATATGGTCTAAAGACCTGAAGATAATAGAAACGTAATACATAAGATAAACAAAAACAATATTTACTGGAATCACTTTTGATAGGATTTCATTTGACCTTTTCAATAAACACAAATCCAAATATTCAATGGCTGAGACAAGCACTTTTTGTATAACTTGCTGTTAAACAGTTCAATAAGAATTCCATTTTAAAAAATTGGTTATGCACTGGTTCCATCTTGTATTATACATTGGAATTTTGCCATTCAGTTCCTTATCCCCCCCCCATCCATCATGGCTCTAAACTTTCGGTAACACGACACACAATCCCTTCTGTGTAATAACTTCTCCTTTAATGGTGGAGTGTCCAATCAATACCATGCATGTCTTAGGAATGTATCAAATATCAAAGTACAAAATGGCAACTAGTGCAGTAATACTTACTAACTTAAGAAAATGTACAAAATAGGTCATGCATGATGAATAGAGTGAAAGAGCGTCATATCAAACTCACAAGGTAATTAATAAATAAAAAATGTAATAGAGGACAGGAGTAATAAGTCCTACTAAAGATAATGTGGAATACGGTAAGTTTATTTACCTCCTCTGTGTTGATGATTAGCTTTGCAAGGAAGAGCCTTATATTCAGGGGTGTTGCTGTATTCATCAGTTTTCCATGAAGAAATTTCATCCATGGAGGAAGGTCCTTAGGCACAGTACCCTATTTCATCAACCAAAGGAGAGTCTTTACAAATGGTAATGCCAGTGTCTTTTTTTTTTACATTTCAAACATATAAAGACAGACAGACAGATATACTATACCATATTGACCTGATCAATTTGGGGAGTTATGTTGTTTCTTTGCATATGACCAATGAGTGCTGTCATGTTTGCCATACATTCATGTTGATTTAGTTCATCCATTTCCAGGTCCACAGCTGCTTCTGGGGGATAAGGTGCCTCCTTTTTCTGCCCCTGGTATAATATACGTATAAATGCAAAAATAGGATCATGTGATGAATATAGAGGAGGGAAAAAACAACAACAACTCACAACCTTTGCTACAGTAGGTCTCACTCCTGAAGTCTTCTGGGAGTTGTAGGAAAAGCTTTGAATGCCAGTGGAAAAGTCAAACTGACTCATTTCCTCACTCAGACTGCTGTCAGCCATGTAGGACTGTGAGGACAAATATACTGGGGCCTCTTTAGACACCAAAAAAAAAAAGGAGTCAAAACGAGATCAAATGCAATGCAAAGCTAAAATTGTGAGGCCACTACAAAATAAATATAAAACAGGGATACAGTTGAGAGTAAGTACCTTCGTTCTCTTCGCTCACTTCTTTTCGTATCATGGTATATTTTTTCTTTCTCTCGAGAGGGACCTGCATAAAAAAAATTAAATTGTTGCCTGATATCACTTTTCTAAGTCACAAAAATGTAAAAAAAATACTACCTCAATGACAACTGGGAAGTTGTAGGTCCTTTTAATGTCAATGATATTTTCCAAAATGAATTGGTTCTGTGAAAATGGATAAAAAAGATAATACAAAATGTATTTGGATAGTTATTTGTGACAATTGCCCATGTGGGGTTTGTTAGATTTATACAGTTTGAACGCACCTTTTCTGGTTTGTCACTGAAAAGAAAGCCATTGTAAAATTTGAGCTCATTAAAGCTGCAGCTGATGGCAGCGATGGCACAGTTGTATGCAGCGCAGTGGAATTGTCTCCTGAGTTCAAGGAGCTGAGTTTCGCCAGCCATATTTTCGGTGAATGTTTCAAAACATGTTCTAAAATAAAAGTTGAAAAAAGAAAAATCATTGTTTAATCAAGGAGAAACGAATACAAAACATCCAATTGTCAGATTTCCTCTTTAACATGTAGTCGTGTTCTTACTTGAGCAATTTCTTAGACAGTTCATTCCCTTCTGAATTGTCGGTACCGCAGAAAGCCAAATTGATGCGGGATTGCTTGGAATAAACTTCCTCTTTGGGTAGCCGTGAATACAAGACTTCCATCAGTTTGAAGCAGCCGGTCTTTTTAAACAACTGTGTCTCAAATGCAGATTCATTTGTCTGAAATTCAGGACATTGTCAGCCCATTAAATGGCATTACAGTAGCATAACTAAAAAGAAAAATGTCAAACCTTGGTGAAGCGTCCAAAAAGCAAGGACATTATGCCCTGAACATTTGCCACAAAGAAGTCAATGAGTGTTTGGGGGCTACAGTGACAGACGAGAGGTAGTAGTACTCTGTCCATCATGGCTTGAAGTACACTGCTCCTTGGCAAGTCACCCTGCTGGATTACTGCATGTACTGTAGATAGCAGCTTTAACTGCCGTTCACTACTTGCCCTGATTGCACAAACACACACAAAAACAAATAGATACATTCTCAATGTGCATAAAGAAATGATTTTTGTGCAAAATAGTAATTAAAAACAAAGGAATCTACATGTAAAGACTTCAGCAAGTTGAAAAACAGTTAATAATGCCATAATATCTGGTCACCCTTGTCTGGCATTACCCTTTAAAACTGCATTGTCAATTTATATTGTTAAATTGAGTTCTAGTTTTACAATTTGACTAACCTTTTAGCAGTCCTTTGGAAACATGTTTGGAATTGCTCTTCCATGATGTGCTTTTTATCTCGGCAAAGAACCCCAGCGAGTATCTTGAGTAGAAGTGGGCTCTGAGAAATTTCAAGGGCATCTAACAACTATAAGAGAAATGGGCTTTAAGTTTATAAAGCAGAAATACATACATTCTCAGCAATTCCACGGTCTCTACAGTATATAAAAAAACAAGCTAAGAAAAAAATTCAATGGCATATTTCAACATTTGCCTTTGAAAAAGTCATTTTCCAGCTATCTCTGATCAAACATCAACACTCACCTTTCTAATACAGTCCATGTAGTTGTTGCGGTGAAGAGAGCCCTTTACAAATTCATCAGACTCCATAGGAAAGTGGTTGGCCACCATGGTTTCGAGAGCTTCCTCCAGCTCAGCTAGTGGCTCCTCCGAAAGGCTCGTAAAAAAAGGTAATACCAGCAACGCTTGATTCTAGAGAAATGAAGGGGAACTTTTTAAATCATAATAGGAGAAACGGACAAAGGCCCTGTTTCAGTTCTATTCCATAATAAAATAACCAATTGCTGCCATGCCACTTTTGAGTACACAGTAACAACTGCTGTGTTTTCTAGAGCATTTAGAATAATATATTTTCAATTTCTGCAGGGAAATTGACTATTTATGTGCAACAACATGGGTAATTGAAGAAATAAGAGTCGTTTTTTGACTTTAAAAAGTCAGCCATCTTTTCATCCAGACTTTAAAACCAAAGAGAGATGGAGCTTTAACCACTTCAAATCACTCCAAATGAACTACATCACATGGTTTTCATGTGAAACTATTTGTACCTTGAGATTAAGTGGTAGACACGAGTCGACCAAGAGCGTGGTGAAAGTAGAAAACACTGGTTTGAAGCCTTTGTGGTTGACATTGGAGCACACAGAGGAATCAATCTGAAGGGAGAAAAATTGTGATTAAAAAAAAAAACAGTATCAGGAGACACAAAATAACACAATTGCCTACACAACTCCAAAACAAATATTGTTGTAATAGTTAACCATTAAAAGTGACGGGAAAACTTCCATGTCAGATGTTAAATTTAAATAACCATGGTACACATTTTTTTTTATTGTTTCAACTACGGCGAAGCAACATGAACACATTACCTGTATAAGTTTTGAGAGTAGCAGAAGTGTAGCAGTTTTACTCTCCGAGTTTGAAGCATGTCCACCCCACCACGACTGCACTCTATGCCAATCTCGTAACACTTCCTCCACCAGCTGTTTTCCTTGACTTTTAGGACAAGCTCGCTCTCGAAAACTGTAATCCAGCATGCCATTCAACAACACGCTGACCTGAGAGAAACAACAACAAAAAAGGCGAGAGTTTATTTTTAATAACAATGTAGCAGTAAAGAAAAGAGCAAAAATATTGACCATGCTAGGGTTGAGAGAGGACGCCATCATGAGACGGGGTACTGTAGTATTCATGTTTCGAAGCAGCTCAGTGTTAATGACCGTCGGGAAGAGACTGTAGAAATACTCGGCGTGAGTGTAGTTCAAAAAGCTCTGACAGTGACTTCCTGACAGCAGTATGTCCAGTAGCTGCTCACCCTATACAGAAATGCACAAGACCAAAAGATGGATAAATAGTCGGAACCCAACCGTGTTAAATTCTAAAAATGAAGTTTACCAAGGCACTAACCATTTGAGTGAGAGAAAAAGCAAGCTGAAGGAGGCCCTCAGCTAACTTCTTGGTATTTACATCCAAACATGGAAGTGTCTTTCTATCGCCAGGTTTTATAGCATTGTATACCGCCATCAGTAATGATTTTGCAGGATCAGCATTCTGTATTACAATGAGAAGAAAAAAATAATAGTTAATATCTAGTTATTGTGCTTAATGTTTGTGTATAGCCTTTAAAGACAAACAAAGTTTAGTACTTTACTACTCTGCAGAATGGCATCGAGGAAACCAGCTTGTTGAATCTGCTTACAAGACGACAGAAGCATTTCATGGTGTCTATGGTGCCCAGACTGGTAGAGGTCTATAGCACATAGTGTCTCAACACTAAAGATTAAAAAAAATGTTCTTTAGACAGAGTAGCATGTTACAACTTTAAAAAAATATTTTGATGTGTACTGTACATTTAATTTACTGGTATCAGCTTATATACTGTGCATTTGGTTGTTTCTTATGTTGTGAATATGTGATGTTCGTGACCGGACGTTTGGTCGCTCAGGTGAATATAATTTTGAGAGCTGGTTTCAACAGTAAACTCTCTGTCATGTTGTCAAACGTCCGGGCAACCAAACGTCCGGGCGACCAAATGTCCGGGCGACCAAACGTCCGGGCGACCAAACGTCCGGGCGACCAAACGTCCGGGCGACCAAACGTCCGAGTGCATGTGATGTTATGTTGAAATACCTTTTATCTGAAATTCTCTTCTTCACGCTACATTCCAGAAGAGCGCGGTACGGTGATGCCATCAACGCTTTGAGAAGCTTCACACACACTTCGGGTAACTTCTTTAATATATCCACATCTGCTATGTTGAAGCCCACAGATGATGGCTCACAGACCACCATGGCAGTCATTTCAAAAAATATGGGGATGAAAATAACTTGTTCCAGGAGCTGTAAACAGTGATGGAATGTTCAAGCCGATGAGATGAAAAGGGGGTAAAAAAAATTAACCTCACCTTGTAAAAATCCTGGTCTCCTTTAACGAGGACCATGGTGGTAAACTCAAGAAGACGAACAATGATTGTACATTTGCTGTAGTTGTACTGTTCTACCTCTATCGGACTAAATTGGGCGTTCTTCTGGCCACTGTGGAAGCAGCTCTCCGCTGCAGCCAGCTCTTGCGTTGCAAGCTCAGTCAAAAAGAAATGGAGAGCTTTCAGAAAACTTGATTCTTCCTTGCAATCTTTGGTAGAAAAGAACACTCTTTAATTTCAAGTCTAGTTAAAAAGCAAACCACGTTAAAATGCAACACTGGTAGGCAAAATAACTTACTAAGCAGGTGATTAGGCTTAATTATATTGAGGCTGATGAAGGTGTTATAGCAGTCAAGAGCAGCCAATAAAAGGTCCATCCACTGTAGAGTGGCTCGAATGCTAAATGGCCCAACCAAGGCTTTGAGAGTAGGTTGGGAGAGCAGACCTGCACCCTCAAACTTTGACACCAGGAAACCCATGCCACGGCCAGTTAGCACAGCCTCCAGCCATTGTGTTGGAGACTTCTTTCCTAAATTTATATCAGAGTGGAAAAAAAGAAGTGTTATTTTACAGTGTCATTTTTCACAATTATTAGAAGATCTCACCTGGGAGAAGAGGCACAAATTCATAAAAGAGTTCCAAACATTTGTGGCGACACTCAGTCTCAGGTCGGCCACATTGTTCCAGAAGCCATAAAACCAAGTCTGACAAGCACAGCTTTTCATCAGGTGGAAATCCCCTGATAAAGGATAAAGCGGGAAGAGGTCACTTTTATGCAGGAAAAATGTATTTAAGCAGATATCTTCTGCACATATGGAATTTAAAAAGTTAAGACAACTGGGAACAGTTGCTCAAGGGTTGAATACCAACCTTGGGATGCGTCTTTTGGCACTGTGCTGATTAAGAGCAGGGGCCTTGTACTTGATGATTCGTTTGAGATGATCAAGAGCAAAGTTGCACTGTTGCTGCGTACCTGCCAGTCAGAAAACCGGTTAATCTCATAAGGATATATTTTTTTTACTCCTTGTTTGCCTGTCATGAAATAGAATCAAGTGTAAAATTCGAATTTTTTGATAGGAATGAGCATGAGATTCCACCCTAAGCAAAAATTTCAAGAGAATTACCCATGGATTGCTCATCTGTGTGTGCAAGAGCCAGGCTCTCGACAAAAATAACAAGCACTTCGAAGATGAATTGCTGCACCAAGGAATCTTCCTCCCTGGAAGAGAAAAGAACAAAAAACAAAACAATTTTCCGATTCATACCACAAACCATTTTGGAATGATCAAACTCATCTATATAGAGAAAAAAAAATGGAAAACCCCTCCCACCTGAATTGCCTGTAGATACTATTGAAGGTTAAAGCTGCACCCAGCCTTTTAAAGCCATTGGGATGTAGAGCCAAGCTATAGATCCGCTTAAACAATGACTTCATGTTTGTCGGGGCCTTCTCTTGCTGTTTGGGACTAGTTTGCTTGATCGACCACTTGACAAACTCTTCGATGCAGCGGCCAGAGAAATCCCTCAGAGTGCTGTCCTTGGAATCGACAACACCGTCCTAATAGGTAACAAATGAAATTGTTTCAAAAAAAAAACTAAGAAGCAAAGAACACTAAATGTCCTAAGACATTATATGTCTATCTGCTAATTTTGCCAAAGATATTTTAACCCAATCTAAGCACAGCACACTTACTAAAATGGCTTCAAGTACCGCTACAGTGTCTTGACTTTCAAACTTCTTGTTGTTAGTAAACCAGTGGATTAGTTGCATAACCAGTGGTTCAAAAAGCTGCCTTGTTACCTGAAAAAAAATCACAAATGTGTACATCATCACACTACCAACTTTTAAAACGTAAGAATGTGTATTTAAAAGACTTTGTCTCAGACAATCTTAAACCAGTCTGCCATTGGTTGACATTTTGCTGGCATGAATGTTGATTGCAAAGATTTTATAATATAATAGACAGGGCACCTTAAAATCCAGTGTGCTTTATATATAGGAAAAAATAAAATGTGTCATTCATTGAGAGTGTGCCCTATAGTGCGGTGCGCCTTATAGTTGTGAAAATACAGTAGTCATACATACCTGATCAACATCACAAGCTAGACGCAGCAGCACGGGAAAGAGTCTTTTGTGGAGCTTGTACATCGGTGGTAAACGGTTCTCTCCTTCCACCATTTGAGTACTCTTACCAACCATGTAGAGGACCAAGCTGTGGAGTAGCTCACAAGCTGCAACCTACACCAGAGTTCAGTCACAAGGAAAAAAAATGGGGATTAATTTATTGACAGTCAAAAACTACATGCGTATTGTTGTTATGCATTCATACTTTGGTTTGTCTGTCACTTGTAGAGAGGGCAAGTTCACTAATCCGAGGAAGGAAAGGATCAAGATAGATGACCGGTTTCATATCGCTGAATGGAACAGCAAAGTTGAGCCTCTTCTCCGTGTCCCAGGCGACAAACTTCTTCATCATCTCCTCTGCCGAGACTACTACGTGATGTAAAAGAGAGCCAGGAAAAATGTCATTAGCTCAAAAGCAGTACTAAAAAGATGATTTGCTTGAATTTGATACCTGTTATGAGGTTTCTGTTGAGTTTCCCACCCAAGTGACCAAGTAACTTCACCACCCTGAGTCTCACCTTGGAAAGAGGAGCCTCCTCCTGCATCCAAAAAAATGGACAATTTATGGTTTACCATGACTCTTTTGATGTTTGAGTATTTTATTGTATGTTTATGAAGACTTCTGTACTACCGTGGAGAACTGATTGAATTTCTTTAAGAGTCTTGTCATCACTCTGCTGTATCCAATGTCACTTCTGGAGGAGGAAGAGGACATCACCTCCCATACGCTATCGTCTTGGTCTAAATCAATAAATAGATGGGTCTTTCATGGTTTTTTTTTGTTTTTTTAAGTGGCTTTTAGGCTATTTTCTTGACAAAACAAAGTCTTACTGTTGCTGGAGTTGCTTTTAAGATATCCATCCAGAAGAGGGAGAACAAGTTTGTAGCAATGTTGCATGGTTTCCAGAGGAATGTGCCTTGACCAGTCCTCCAGAGCATCAAGGGCTGTGTTAGCCAAAGGAACATGGCTAAGACCCAATTTCAGAGCTGCCTGGTAAAGGTAAAGTGAACATAGGATTATTTTTTAGACATTTTTTTCAGTCAACATTTGCTTAATCTTACTGTTAAGAAAAAATTGCATAGCTTCAACCAATGTAATTATGATGTCAATACTTTTGAAAACTCAATTTACATGCTGTTTAATGATCCAATATTTTCAATATGTGAACAACACATTCCATCAAACCACAAAATACAAACATGGAGCCCACCCACCTCTAAAGCAGGACAGTAGACCTTGACATCTGCAGCAACAATGTTGTGGTGCAGTGATAGGACAAATGTCAAACAGGATGCCAGCAGCTCATCTTTGTACTGCTTCATTCTCACACAAACCTCTTTTCCAAATTTTGACAAGAGTGTAAAACAAGCACTTTTAACTGCATCCATCTGAGTTGAAGTTAAGCTTTTGATTTCCACGTCCTATGAACAAAAACTTTATTACTTGTTGCATTAAAGCATAAATGAGCTCAACCCAAACTTCACTTATATTACCTGGTAATACTTAATTTTCTTGGCAATTTTCATGGTGATAGTCAGCAACTTGTAAAAACCACTAACAAGTGGGTTTCGGATAGAATAGAGGATAATTTTGTGGCTGAAGGGGTACATCCAAGTCTGGAAATAATCCACATGCTTAAAAAGCAAGAGCTCACTACACAAAGAGAAACAAAAAAAAAGTTTTAGGCATGATTGGACACAATAAAATCAACATTATTGTTTTTCCAGTGGTGTGCTAAGAATACAATTACAATTATTCGTTGCTATATATAGTATTTAGTTATGTGTTAGTGGATTTCACAGTTCAGAAATCTATCTTTATTATTATTTCCATCACTTTGTGGATAGAACACTTGTTTTACATGTATTAAATTACCTGCAAAAGTCGACAAGATTAATAAAAGCTGTGAAGTCTTTCATCTTATTGGGCAAAAGATGAGCAGTAGGGTCCGAGGAGGGAACGATATGAGACATATCATCATCAGCCATCTGATAAGGAGGAGGGAGAGAAGTACCATAGAAGAAAGTTTGAATACATTCATATTTCATGGCCATAACTAATGTATAATGTTCAGAGTAGACATTTATTTACAGTAAGCACCAACCAACACTTACTTCCTCTCCCATTGTGACTTTTTGTAAGGACAAGTCTAATTTCTCGATGATCTGAAGAAGTGATTTGACTAACTCATCATAAAGTATGTGACTCAAGGACACAAGTGTGGCATTGTGACCTTCAAAAGGACCATTCAAAAATCCTGCACCCTATGGAAGCATGTAGTACATAAATCAGAGCTCCACTGAAAAAAGAAGGAGAAAATAAAGAAGATGTACCGTCAATAGATGACAATCCAGTAAATCTTTGTATAGGGGCAGGTAGTTGCTACTGGATGGAATCTTCCCCTTCCCAAAGGGGACTTCAGATAAGCCTGATGAATGGTTTTCAGATCCTTTAGCCTGTAAAAAAACATTATAAAGAGATTTCTGCAAACCAGATATGTCATAGTTATATATCTAAAAAGAAGAAACATTTAACTTACATTCGGGACCATGATTGGCTTGGAACAGACACGAATCAATCCTTGGTGCACTAAAAATGCAGAAAAGTCCAATAAGGTCAATAGGACATTCAAAAATGTTTTTTTTTAATTGTGCATTACTTTATTTTAGCGTTTCGGAATGTGCCAGTACTTTTTACTTTAATGATGAGTAATGAGTATGTTAATCCTTTAGTCCTTTTTTTCTGTTTATGTTTCATATGTACTGTTAACGGATGCACTTTTTTATATGTATCGTATCTTGTGCTGACCCGGCCCATCTGTCAAATTTTTAAAGTCAATGTGGCCCCCCGGGCCGAAAAGTTTGCCCACTCCTTGTGCTAGTATCTCACCGTAATGTCATTTTTACTTTGTACACTCTTCCATTTATTTTAGCTGTTCTGAACTCAAGTCAACTTACCAACAGAACTAATGAAATTCCACAAAACAGGTCCTTTGGAGGCCACTGCCACAAAAACTTTGATGATTCCTTTGCAACAAGCTTTTTGGACTTTGTCACTGTACTGGGGGTAGCTGTCAATCTGTACAACGAGTAGACGTTCCAATAGTGGTGTGTAGACTTCTGGAACCTGAGGGTTATACCGAAGAATTTGAAAATGCTAAATCCAGATATAGATTAAAGCACGAGTTGGCAAAAGCTTGTCTGTTTGATTTTATGACCTTATCCAGGTGAATCAGAACACTAGCTATGGAGTCAAGGAAGCTAGGCAATTGGTGGAAACTTTCATCCTCCCCATCAGACTCAGTCAGGTACATCTGTTTACAGCGTTGAATCAACTCCATATACATGAATTCCACATCTTGCGGGCAAACTTTCTTGCATGGCTTAAAGAAATGAAAAAAAATATTTAAATACATGCAAAACAATTCAAATTTAAACCAGCCAATGTTCACAATTGCCTTAAGTTCCCCAACTTACAGCTGCAAAAAATCCATATCCGCGGATAGCAATGGACAATTCTCTGTGGGTTGACTCCATAGTTTTAATAATGTTGCAGAATTTTTCCATGAAGAATTTCAACTCGCTTTTATGCACCTCAATATTTTCTGCCACAAGCATTGAAACCTGATAACAGAGGTGACAAAAACATCATCAAAACTTTGTTGTAAGAGCTCTACAAAGGATGAATTTGTCAAAAACATGTTTGTCACCTGCTTGAGAAAGGCTTCCATTGCATAGTAACTGGTGGTCTTCATCTCATTGTTATGGTGACCACAGAGCTTGAACATGGCATCAAAGACCTCTCTGTAATGAGTGAGGAGGCAGCTACTTAACTGGGACGCATGCCTGGCAAGCAATCTCAGCGCAGCTGTTTAAGAAAAAAAATGCAATTAGTCATTCAAAACAGGTCAATTTCTGACCTTTCAAATTCATAGTGCCACAAAATTCAACTCACCAAAAGGGACAGCATATCGATTTATTTCCGTCTGGAACAAAAGAATAAAAATACTCAAAGAGAAGCATTAAAGACCAAGTAGCCTGACAGTAATGTTCTAACAATGCTCCTAAAAAAAAATACCTTTGGGTTTATAGCCTTCAGACAACACTGAAAGATTTCATTGCATGTTGCTGGATCTGCAAGTGAAAGTCACATAATTGTCATTAATTCATAACCAAGTTATAAACGGATCTAACAATATTCCCATCTAAGTTTTGCTCATCTTAGTGCTCACCTTCCTCCATTGTTTTAGGGAAATTAACCATGAGAGCATTGATTCCTCTTAAACATCCCGCAACTACAGTAAGTTTAGGTTGCCTTGTTGTTGATGTCATCTGCAAAAATGAGAGAAAAATACAAATGTATCCTTGCATAAACAATACATCTTGGAAGAAAAAAATAGGCCATATTAATTAATATGACATGTTAAAATTTCAAGTATTTTCTGGCCTTGGTGGAGATTAATTCCCTTGTTAATTTTATTTTAAATACAGGTTCAAAAGGGGCGATAATAGAATTTTTCTTTGCGATGTAATACCTGTTCTTTGAGTTCCCCTCGATACGCTTTGTAAAGTTTGTCCGAATAGTTGACCATGTCACTGGGGTGAACCTCTGCAACAACTCCAAGCAATTCATAGATGGTGCTAAGAACTATTCAATAACAAATAACAGGGAGTTAAACTAGTACATGTTTAAAATAAACAATTTTTTGGCTCACACACATACACATACCTGTATCTGGAAGTTTTTGACAAAGTTCACTGTAAAACTTTGTGAAAATGCCACCAATTCTCAACTCAGCTGCCACAGTAGACGCTTTTGTTGTTAGGAGAACCTATTGGACGAAAATGGTTAATGGCGAGATATTCAAAGATTGATAAATTCTTTATTCATTAAACTCTCACAGATATTATTTTATGATTTTGGAAAGCTGTGGTACTGATAACGTTTTACATAACACATTTTTTGTCAAAATCACAAAAGAAACCAACCTTAATAAGCAGCTCCAGAATCACAGTCCTAGATTTAGCTGCTTTTTCCTTTGTATACGCTATCATACATGTGTCCTGAAGGAAGGATAATAACTGACATTAATAACTAAACAATATTGTCAGAATATAATTTGGTGTCCAAAGAAGACGTACTTTGATTTCAATGGCGTATGTTTTCTCCCACCCTTTGACCCTTGGAGAAAGTTTGTCTAAAAATGTATTCAAAAAACACAACGTCTTAACTCGAGCCTCCAGAAGCTGTGGAGAAGAAGAAAAATTTAATAACTTCTCAATATAAGATACATTATTTTCCAGCAATATCTTGGTTTGAACCTCATTTTGCTGTAAAGATTTCTTCAAGAAGGTAAGAAGTCCGTAGTCTTTTGAAAACAGCAAGGATATCTGTAAGGCTTTAAAACAAAATGAAATGCAAATATGTTAGTCTGCAAATTGAGCATCAAAGCTTGTCCTGGAATCGAACTTGCGACCCAAGAACTGTGAGACCAACACACTACACACTTCACCACAGGGTAATATATAGATAAACAAAATTGTTGCACTAAAATATTCTGTCTGTGCAGACAAACATTTCTAAGAGATTTAACGTGCATTATATTTTCTTTTTCGTGCAAAATATTTTTTTTCATGCAAAATATATATATATATATTCATGCAAAATATCCATATATATACTTGGCAATTTAGAACGTTTTTTTTCAACTTAATATTTGTATAGTGGAATATCATCCATTGATTTCATGATTTAGATGCATCGATAAATGAATAATTGTGAGCTTTGGATCAAATATCGTATCGTTTAATCGCGATTGTAAACACACCAATGTAAACATAAACAATGACCGATCCTTCAAAAGCAATTACTTTCCAAACAAGGACCCTTGATCTGAGTGCCCGCGATGCATTTGCAACATTTTCCATCAGATATTTATGTGTTTACCAAGTTGATTGTCGGTGGGTGTCAGCATGCACATCTGCCCCAAGTCTTCCACAAGATATTGGCATCTCAAAGACGCATATTGAACATCATCGTCCGCGAGGGATTCGTGGAGTTTCAAGAGGATCCCATGGATGCCTCCAGCGGCGTTGATTTGAGACATAATTGACCTCAACTAACATAAACAATCATAACTACAAGGATTGCATAGTCACTTTTATTCAAGTGCGTGCACAATGACTTGAGGAGCGCACTTTCTTCCTTTCGTTTTATTTACCGGAATACTACGGAAGAGGAAACGCAACATGGATTTTCAAAATAATCATCGCGTTTATCCTAATCAAATGATCACTTTTTTTTACGTGTCATCTTTTAAATATTCTCTATATTTTGTTTATTTCAAAAAGAGAAACAAATCACAAATTAATAATAAGCAATGATTCTTCTTCACAACTTTTTTCTATTGTGTGGAGATGCCCTTCTTCAGTACGAATTACTGGGATACGTAGGCAACGCCGCCATGTTGAATGTGTCAGATCCAAGTATACACTGAAAAAGCATCCAATATATTTTGAATTCGTTGAGGCTGGCAATAGATGAGACATTATTCTTGATTGCCACACGTCCTAATGGAGAAAGTAAAATGATGGATGACGTTTCAGGGCAAAGGGACATTTCTCAGCTTCCAAGTTGACCCCATGACCCCGACCTCAGATAAGAGGTAGATCAGGGGTGGGAAAACTATTCCACAAAGGGCCGTAGTGGATGCAATAATTCATAATGTGCATATACAAAGACAATTTATTGGGATTTCTGTCGACCCATTTTCCATGTATTAAGTTCTTCTCTCAAAGCCATATTTTCAGTTTCAAGCTTTTCTGCACGTTTCTCAAGATCTTGAATGTAAATCTTTTTCCTCCTTCTGTATTCACGGGCAGCTTCCCTAGAAGAGTTCAAGTGGAACAAATTCAGATGTATTAACTTGGTCGTGCTATCAGATTGATAGCATGATAAAATAATACAATAAAATCCTTTGGCAAAATAACAAAACAGTGCTCTGTCAAAAGTACTGATAATTTCCCATTCACAATATTAAATTCTGTATTCTCAAGCAACCAACATTTTAAGAAACTATCAAATTAGGAAAGTCCTGAATTTTGTAACCCTGTTTGTTTTGGTTAAAAGTTATTAAAAAAACAAGTTTAACCAACTTTTCATTTACACCACTTAATAAATAATTTCTGACCTGTTCTTCATCAAGCTGCGTTCTGACTGTTTGCGAGGGACGCCACCTTGTGAGACAGCATGTGCGAAAATAGGCCCGGGATATTGTAGTTGGGAAGCAGTCAGTTCACCTGTAGACAATACACACCGCAAAAATGATATCTTTATTTATTTAATTTCATATTAAATGCTCAAATACCTGTGGATGTATCAACATTGTTCTATAACCCCCAATAGAAATTAAATTTTCTCATTGAAAGCCCATGTTTTTTGGGGGGCTATTTTTATCCACACAGTTTTTCACCTTTTCCCATCTATGTTGTGTCATGTACCCTAACAGATGCTCATGGATAATTTTATTGTTATATTCTTACCTGGCTGTGTGTTTGACATGGCCATTGGAACAACCTGGGCTGCTTCGTCATTCTTGTAGCAAAATGGGGAACCTGCAAAGGCAGGTCAAGTACTGGTTTAGTATTTAATCAAAAATGACAATTAGGTGGCATAGGCTTTATTTCAGTCCATACACAGTTGGACATTAAAAGAAGGAGTGTCAATTCAATTCATATTAGAACTTTTTCTCCTTTCGTGTTCATTTATTTTGTGCATAATGGCAAAAAACACAAAAATATTTGCATTCAGCCAAATGTTTCCCAACTTAAATGGACAATACTGCACACCTTTGACGGACTAAAGGATAAAAGGTGAAAACACACAGTAGAGGTGTTTTATTCAATGGCCAAGTCAATCACCTTGAGCATGAATTACACAAGTTGAAACCAAATTTAAAGAAAAATGCCTCACGTACATGAAAAATCAATTATATTATTTTTCTTCATCTGTCCTAGTACGACTTTACTTACTTTACTTGACAGAAATGGCTATAATTCCGGCAAGGTTTACCCAAAAGTCTACAATTAAAGCAACACATTTTATAGGTCCCATTCCACGATTCCAATACAAACTCAATTACCTTGAAATCCTGGGAAACAAGCATTCTGGTATGTCCAAGGGTAGTATTCGGGTGACGTTGAATCAGATGAAAGTGTCTGTGAATTCATGGCCATGGCCAATAGTGCCTGTGTCCCCTCAATAGATACATTGCTAGGCGAAGGGGACTTTAAAAAACAACAACAAAACAACCAAAAAAATAAACAGATAAGGTTAAATTCAATGGTAGGATTTACTGGTAAATAGCTTACAACAAAGCATCCATTATATTCTCAAATGATACATTGATAAATGATAAACATGAGGTAAAACTAATTAAAGTGGAATACTGAGAACATTCTACCATGTGCTAAAAATAAGGTTAATACACTACTTCTGAAAAACTCACATCCATTGACAATGCCTCCAGTAGGCCACAGATATTAAGGGAAAGTGCCAAGTCTGTAAGAAGTGCCACATTGCAACTACCTTTTCCTTTCAACAGAAGTTTGGTTTGTCTTTATGAAGTGACAAACCAAAACTATCAAAGAGCTGAAAGGACTGGCTTCAAAGTCATGTGACTTGTGGGTCACACATTAAACTCTACATTTAAAAAAAATAAATAACCATGATGTTTCCCATTGATGCACACTGTCCTTGATTCACAGCCATGGGACACTATTAAGAAGAATAACAACATCTTTGTGCTCTTGACTTTTTGCTCTTGAATTTTAATTAGCGACAGATTAAGGATAATTAGTTGGATTTTGTTTGCTTTCTAATAACACCACCAGTACTTTTAAAAAATATATATTACTAAACCATTTTCTCATGGTTGTGTAGCCATGGGATTATAGATTATATAAAATGACAACAATTTTAGGAATAGTCAGATAAAAAAAATATAAATGACTAATATTGAATTGAATTGAATGCTTTAATTGTCATTATACAAGTTTAATGAGATATAAAGCTTTCACCATACTGCAGAAATAACAATGAAAAATAAACAGATAAATAATCAATAAATAAATGAATGATAATATAAATAATAATACAAAAATATAAATGTATATATACCACATTTCCCATTTCCTAGTACACAAAACACAGTTTTTTGCACCTTTGACATTGATTTAATTCATGCATATCAAATGTTAACTTCAAAAATGGGGTTTTGGATGTTCATAGTTTTATTAGAAAAAAAGGCCCTCCTCCACATCTCCGCCCAGTATCTTCTTTCTCCACCTCCTCCTCCTCTTCCCCTTCCTCCTCCTCCTTCATTGGAACAAATGCTGCATTCATCCGTTGCAGACTGCAGACTAACAACTGCAGGAGCTTCCACTTTCCATTTGGAAGCGGACAGCACTCGAGCAAGCCGCACAAATTAAGTCGACAATGTGGAGAGCGTGCGCGGTGGTTTGCGCTTGGTGTCTCGCCCTCCTCGCCCAAGACTGTAGCGCACAGACCCAAAGGAGGTAAACCTCGTGTCTCCTCTGCTACTATTGCTACAGAGAAGGTATAACGGACTGTATGTCATTATTTTCCAGAACCTCTTTTACATGTGGGGGAAACTTCACGGGGAATTCTGGAATAATTGGGAGTCAGGGCTACCCAGGAGTTTATCCTCCAAATACTAAATGCGTGTGGAGGATCACAGTAAGTGGCAATTTAAATACTTTTAATGTGTATTACTAAGTTGAGCTACTGTATACTTCATAAATGACTAAAAAACTCAAGGGTTTATTTATTAAAATTCATCCTAGATTGATTTATGATCTGGAAGATGCTTTGTTTGTATTTTTTCTACTGATTACCGACCAAAAGGACAACATATTTGTTTCTTTTATTCCCATTTCCATGTACTATTAGCGTATAAATGCCATTTGATATCAGCAATACAATTAGAAACATTTCAAAAGTCTCATTTTGTCCACTAGTTCCATTGAAAAAAGTTATATCTATGATATCGAGATCATTTTAAGAAAGTATTAGGTAACAAACAATAGGAATATATTTTAATGTCAAGATAAGACAGGAATTTCACCTAATATGATGTTTACTGAGCAGTGCCAAGTTCATATAAGTTCACGACCTCAAAATGTCAGTCATAAAGTGAGGTCCTCCTATGGAACAATAGTCATTTCCACAAAATGCCCACCACAGGTCCCAGAAGGGAAGGTGGTAGTGTTGTCGTTCCGCTTCCTCGACTTGGAGAACGACAGTCTGTGTCGCTACGACTATGTAGACGTGTACAGCGCTCACGCCAATGGGCAGCGGCTTGGCCGCTTCTGTGGCACGTTCAAGCCGGGGGCGCTGGTGTCCACCGGGAACAAGATGACGCTGCAGATGGTGTCGGACGCTAATACGGCCGGCAGTGGCTTTTTGGCTGTTTTTTCTGCTGTGCAGTCTCATGAGAGAGGTTAGAGATTGTTATTCTATCAATAATATAGGCTTCTTAAAAGTATATGAGTACCCTTTTTCTAATTTGTTTCATGTACTAATGGACTTTTTTGGGGTGTTTATACAGTGTGAGTGTATAGAAACAGGCCCCAAATTTGCATAGGCATTTGTTTTTAATGTCAAGTATATTTGTTTTAAAAAGTATATAAATAAATACAGTAGATATAGGTATATGCTGTTTTTATTCTGACCAAAAAATGAAGAATTGAGTTCACTTTTTATTGACATTTTTAGCATCTCAGCTTCACTTCAATTTCTCAATTTGTGTCGTCATAATCATCCAACATACATTTTGCAATATTATCTTTTAATGGCAAGTTTCTGGAAACCACAACAAAATTATATATGTATTGTTCAAAAGCTTCAAGCTGAATATTATAATGCTCCACTGGCCGTATGTGGACAACAACTTGCAACATTTCTCAGCCGGATGTTAAATTTCTCAAACATTTTTGCTGAGCCACCCTCTCAACCCCCCCCCCTGCAGAGGAGAAGAAATGATCAGACATTCTTTTCCCCTCCGCAGGGTGCTAAAGCCTGGCTTGCTTTCCAAGAAGAATTTTAATAGCTAGTTGCTTCTAAGGGAACAACTATATATGACTGACAGCCTGTTTCTGACAAAGTAGATAGTTGCAAAGAGGTTGTTACAGTACTACAAAAACACAATCACATGGTCAAAAATTACAAGTGTTTTTCCAGCACTTCTAACCAGAATTCAGTTTGTTTTTAAAGGATAACATTTGACACTCCAGATTTCAGTTCCACATAGTCAATAATACAACTTATATATTCATTGATAAAAAATTTACCGCATTTTCACAACTATAAGGCGCACCACATTTTAAGGCGCACCGTCATTGAATGACACATTTTAATTTTTTTCCATATATAAAGCAAACTGGATTATAAGGCGCCCTCTCTATTTTGGAGAAAATTTAAGACTTTTCAGTGCGCCTTATAGTCATGAAAATACGGTATTTGTATTTCAGTGCTCGTTTTCAAACTTTATAAGGAAAAAAAAACAGTCCAGTAAGTTTTAGGTGATTTTTCTGACACTGCCAATGACTCAACAGGTGATCAGTACTGTGGGGGCCGACTAAGCAAACCTTCTGGAACGTTCAAAACCCCTAACTGGCCCGAAAGGGACTACCCGGCCGGGGTCACCTGCTCCTGGCACATAGTGGCACCAAAGAACCAGGTTAGAAAAAAAAAAATTTAGTCCTGAAAATATGTCAAGTATTTTTCTCCAACAGCACAAGGCCGGACATGCCATACGAGACTGTTGCGTCATCCCCAAAATGGCGCCAGTACCCTTCAATCATGCTGTTTGAAGCCAGTGCTTGATTAAAGACACTTGCTTTTTCAACCCGTCACAGATCATTGAAGTCAAGTTCGAGAAGTTTGATGTGGAGCGAGATAACTACTGCCGCTACGACCATGTCACTATTTTCAACGGTGGCGAGATGAACGATGCCAGGAGGATCGGGAGATACTGTGGAGACAGCCCTCCAGCGTAGGTCTCGCATCTCATTTATTCTAGCTTTAAACCTTTTTTTTATAGCTCTCCTTATTGCATATTCTATCTCATACGAATTATAAATATACTAATTTAATATGTATTATAATCCACTATAATCAATGTAATCAAACGGCACAGATAAAAAAAAAACATTCTTCATTAAATCCCATTTTCACCCAACAGATCGTTGATCTTGCAAGTCTGCTAACTACCACAGCACAGAGTATATTGAAATTGCAGTTATACACAATCGGTCCAAATGTAAAATGCTTCAAGACTGACAATTCCAAGCCTGTCAGGCAAAGCCATTATTTAATCCTCCGAGGGAGGACATGTTGCCAGATACGGTGCAGAGAATGAGAATAATGTTCTGATTCATCTTATATGAAAGTAAAATTCCGATAATATCTGCATTGGACATGCCTGCAACGACTCTTACGGAATGATTTAGAACCTAATCATACCAACTCTTTCACACTAATACATTCTCAAATCCTTTCAAACCTTATTCGACCTTATATGACCTCAACTCATATCTCACTTTATTTAATCTTTACCCCCATTTCAGGCCCGTTTACTCAGAGGGGAACCAACTCCTAGTCCATTTCCTATCGGACCTCAGCTTAACTGCAGATGGCTTCATCGGGCACTACAAGTTCCGGTCCAAAAAGTTTTCCGTCACTACAACACTGCCACCTACCACCACACAACCGGTCACCACTAAGCCCTTACGTAGGTAGCAATATTCCTCTTTACTTCTTGGTCTATATCCCACATATTTATTTCAATTATTACTCATTTTTTCTTCCCTGTCATGAAACCTATTTATTTTCCCTTTTAGATCATTGTATAAAACCAAATTTTTAAACAGATTATCAGTGTGAAATGCAAACTACTCTACATATTGTAGTATTTGTGTGCTTTTTAAGGGGCGGGGCCTGGTCTGCGTGTGAATGTCTGGGCGTGAGCTGTGGCCGTCAGCAGCTGCGTGAGTGTGCTTATTGTATTTATATGTTTTCCTGTTCTGTGGCTCTCATTTCCCAAATGCACCATTTATTTATTTCCACTTAATAGTCCAACATACAGCGTACACATTATAATATGTTACTTATGTGTGTTTCCATGTATATGTGTACAGCACTGAAGTACTCGGTGACCTTGTGCCGGCAGAAGTGCAAACGACGAGGAACACTTGAGAGCAATTTTTGCTCCAGCAACTTTGGTGAGGATGTCCAAAAATGTAGCCTTCTTAATAATACACATTAAACATGAATAGGACATTTAAAGTGACAGTTATACGTTAGACACTTTTCCCAATCTGAACTGCTTCATCAATAGATAATACTATTCAGTTATATATCATATTTTTCAACCTTGAGAGGAAAGTAAGTTAGGTACAGTAACGATGCAATGAAAGCGCCTCTGTGGCTGTATGCCTCAATAAATATGTGTATTCGCGCCGTCGTATTTACCTCTGCTGGATGTTTACCACATGGGTGAGTTTGCTTGGCATTCCTAAAAAGAGAAAGAGTAGAAGGACCGGCGTCAGGAATGCTTGGCTTCCTTGTGGTGGACCTCTCAAGGTCAGGAGCAAAGTCAAAACATTAACATAATTATGGAAAACTGCCCCTGCATACAAATATTTGATCTGTGTAGTATTTTCTCGCTCTTCAAGTGTTAACTTCAAGTCAATCTGTGCACGTGTGGAACAGTGATCACCGGCACAGTCATCTCGGCGGTAACCCGTGGCGGGAGTGTACACGCCACTGTGTCCATCATTAACGTGTACAAAGAAGGCAACTTGGCCATCCAGCAGGCAGGGAAGACCATGAGCACCAAAATGGTCATCCTTTGCAAGAAGTGTCCTCTGGTCAAGAGAGGTGAGTCTCCATAGCCATTGAGAACATGAGTGGGGAAAAAAGTTATTGATAAATCCTTTTAAATGGGTCTCACCAGGCTTAAACTACATCTTCATGGGGCATGTGGATGATGAAGGTCGTGGTTTGATTGCCCCTCACCATTTCGTGTTGTCCTTCAAGACCAAGAACCAGAAGACGCTCAATGTGCTTAAGAACAAGCGTTGCTGAGGGGCTTGGATTGGGATTTATTCAACATGCAATATGCTTGGATCTTATTGATGATACGTATTCCTCTTTATTGTTCAAACCATGGATCGAAACTGGTAAGAATGTTCTACTCATTAAAATGAGAATGATAGATGCAAATTTTCAAAAATAAGTTACAGAAAATCGTTTTAAACTGCATTTGACTGTTAAACAGTATTATTTAATCAAAAATATATATAATTTATTTCTTTTTTTTAAATTTCCAACCTGTTTAATATCAAAATATTCTCTAAAACTTGATCTATTTCTTCAATGAGATTATGAATTCAGGATTCAAATTTAATAATAATGATAATAAAAGAAAAAAGTTGATGCATATTCAAGATAAACTAGGAAATATTCAATATAAGAAATTGTTTTTTTATATTAAAGATCATTTACATTCAAATATTCAACGTATAAAACCCTGTATTTTGAAACTAAAATGTCTTAATTCCTATCTTTCCCTAAAATGTAAAACCTTATTCTGATTTATTTATAACTTTAATCTTAAAAGTATGTTTTTTTTAATTAACTTAATTCTCCTATTGCATAAAAACAAATCTTATTTTTAGAAGGGTATTAACACTATTCATTGTATTTGTGACATACAATGAAGCTAAAGTTGTGGATTTCCCTTAAACAGTGCAATATTTGATGCATTCTCTATAATCAATCTTGTATCTTCCTGCATTTCTTTTTAAAGAGAGCGCTATTAGATGTTTTCATACTACAAAGAAAATCTGTGAATATAATTTATATACTTTATCATTGTCATGCTCCCTAATAAAACTTCCTTATTAATTTGCCTTCAAAATGTGCTTTTTCAGAGAGGAGTGAAACCATCACTACTGATTCAGTCCAAATAATTTAACTGCAAAACCATTGCATCACATCGGAAAATGTTTGCATAAATATTTATTAACATTTCTGTCCAAAACAATGGCTTTCTTTCTTTACAAAAACATGACACTACATTAATATTGTTTCTATTTGGCTTCATTCAGTTTGTCTTTTCCTCTTGTAGAGTAAATGAGTAGCAGGAAAAGGGATGGCAAGAAGAATTGGAAAAGGTTTCTAACTCCGTGGGTAGAACATGGCATATTTGGAGGTACGGAACCCCAAAAGGTCTCGCATCTCATTGCGAAATTTGGACAGATCCTGGCGTAGGTCGTTGAGGTTCTCCACAGTGGCCTGGTCAGTGCTTTGCATCTTCTGCCTTGTGGAGGTCAGGTAGCGGTGCACCAGACAGCACATGATCTTCTGGTAGTTCTCATCACGCTTTTGCTTCAGGTTCTTCCATTCCTTTGTGTGAGAAGATGTAATACTTACAGTATACATAATAACTGCTGGGATCAAAATATTGTTTGGTTTGAACAGCCTATTTTTAAGTCGACATGAATAACAGAGAATGGAAGATGCCATGTTTGCATCCTGCATTAGCTGTCCAACTAATTTAGGATTTCTGCGGATCTAGTTTATTAATCGTCAGATTTACAAGCTTTAATCCGGATGCTTTTTTGTTTTTTAGTCTTGTGAATGTTCATTTGAGTTGAAAGAGCTAAACAGGCAGAGGTTAAGTAGATAGTGCACAGGTTTTCACATGTTTTATTGCCACTATCAATTAAATTTTATATCAAATTAAACAAAAAAAAAAATTCCGGCAGCAATGAACATTTTCTAACAAAAGTCAGATAAATTAATTCTACTACACAATGAAAAATATCCTACAAAACTAGTATAACAGCCAAAGTCTTGTACCTATTTAAGCAACGGATATTGTCTCAAGAAGGAGAACAAAGTAACAATGTAGACTACAAATACTGCATATGTTTGACACGAAATAGGTTATAATTCTCACCTTGAGGCTGTTCTGTCTCTTAACTCTTCCCTTAGACGTGTGCGAACAGATCCATTTGCTCATGCTGGTAAGCAGATAACAGACGGTCTTAGGCGATGGCAGGATGTTGAACGGAGGTGGCATTGTACACTTATCATCAAAGTAGCTAAGCCACAGTTTGGCTCGGGCAAACTTCCACTCTTTGTCCTCATGGTTCTGATAAACAATTACAGCAGACACAAAATTGTCAGTAATCAATGTACACTAGTTCTGTTTGAAAGCCAGCCCAAAATGGACAGTGTGAAGTTTCTTGTTAAGTGGGACACTCACAGCAATTTGCCTGAAGCTTTTATGGAGCATGGTCACTAACAGCTTGGTCAGTACAATGACCACCACAATATTGTAGGTTCCTATTATCAGGGCGCCCGCAAAGGAGCGCAGTTCCTCAGTGTAGCTGATGCGTGTGACGAAGAGCGCCACATGAGCCAAAGAGAAAATGTACCAAAATAGGGCGTAGCAGGTACCCATGAAGCTGCCAGAATAGAACAACAACATACAATAAATCATCTCCCCAAACAAATATATGCTCATGAGGAACTTAGCCCAAGACCTACCTGTGGAACGCGTCGTTGCTTTGCTGTTGGCAGAAAATGCCCTGGCAGTCGCTAGGCGGATTTTTCTCTGGGTCTTTGTGGTCCTTTCCATAAAGCTGAGTGAGCCCGATGGTAAATGAGAACAAGACGAGAAGAAAAAGGCCCAGAAACTTGCCAAACTCCTGCAACATCTGACCCATGGAGATCTGGTGAGAAAAATAACAATGGTTTTTATAGCTCATATAGAGGCCATCAAAATAATAACTCATTTTTTTCATCCTTGGACACTGCTTTTTCCCCCACGATCACCTTTTATATATTTTCTTTATCCACTACCTAGAATCTCAGTTCCATGAGGACATAAAAATCATGCAAGTCCCCCTGTTGTTGACTATTAGGACACCATATGGTTCTGTTATTCCAGGAAAATGTTCCTCTTTCCTTTCTCCTATAGATTCCAAGTATAGTCCTTGGAGTACTGTAATACAATAAACATTTTCTCAAGGTACCTCGCATTGAAAAGGTTTGCATACCTTTGTATCTCAGGATTTTGCCAAAGTTTTGAGCTACCATGTTCGTCTTGTTTGTCGAGATACCGCGGCTCCTAAATTAAACGGACTACACTGGGAGTATTTAACGGTGACAGGAGCTCACCATATGAAGCAAGATGTTTGTCAAAACGAGTTAAGCAAACACTGTAGCCGTTTGCATACCTTGAGACTTCCCACATATGTTTTAGGTGTTTTGATTTAGAATACTTTCTTGTATCTGTCCATGCACATGTACTGTAAATGCAAACTCAGTCTTTCCAAACTCAGTCTGTTGAATCAGCGGGACAATGATTGAAAGGACAGAATGAGAGAAAACCTTCCTTACATGACTAAGTCACACGTGGCTATGCGTGGGCATCCACTTTTCCATTTGGTCCAGACAGAAAAATGATGTCACAATTACCGAAAAGTCTGAGGTTAGTATAACAACAAAAAGGTGGAGTGCACTAATAAATCAGATGACCACAAACATGAAAGTCTAACTTGACTAGAAGCAGAAGTTACACAATTTTCTTTTTGTCAGACGGCTTGAGATGAAATAAAAACAGAAGAATGGACATAAAACAAAAGATATTTCTATCAAAAACATGAATGTTTGCTTCACTCACACCGTGGGCGTTAAAAACCCCATTTTCCTAATCTCGGCATTTCAGAAGGATGACATAACAGCATTTTCAGAGCTGTTGTTTCACAGCTTTCCCATCCATCACTGCAATCCCACACACTAACACCTATTTAAAAAGAAAAGAAAATGTTTTCCTACCTGAAGTGGCCCCAGAATGGAGCTGGTAGTGTACATAAAGAAGAGGCGTAAATAGCTGAGAATATTGGCAAAGGCAAACAGGCCTTCAGCCACAAGGATGGGATGAAAGGCGTCCCATTTCTTCCTCTCAGTCTCCCCGACATTATTGAACTGTGGAGGAAAGGCAAACATGTAAAAATATGATCCCATTTTTCTTCCAGGGTGCAAATTGTGAATGTATAATCTGGAACATTCATAATCCATAAAATGCTACTTTCAGAGGATGATATAAATCTGAAAAAAAAATCCCTTGCATATTAATAGTTAGTCCAGGTTTCAGCAACACAAAAAAATAGTGTAAAAAGTGCTATAAATCTCAATCCTATTATTTCCCAAAAAGTGTATATGATTGATTTTAACCATAACACAGGGAAAATATTTTAACAAGTGAAATTTACCTTGCTGTTTGCAACTATCTTGAGTGCGAAGGTAGCTAGGTAAAGGGAATTCATGACAAAGCTCAGCTGATTCCTGGACTCATCCAAGAAATCTTCCAGTCCTTCATACCACAAACGCTTTACATCGGACCACACCATTCCTGCGTGACACATAACAATTTGTACATGCAATTCCACATACTTCAATTCTCTTTTCATTCACATCTACAGACAATTTAGAATTCCTACTCAAGCAATAGAATAACCATCCGGCATGTCTAAGATGGGCGTTTACCTAATTTGGCCTTTTCTCCCTGTTTTAATGTTATCTACAGGAAACTGGATTTGAATGTTTGGCCACGTCTGCTATTGTTCTACACACGGAGACCACTTTTTTGCCAATAAGTTGAGCATCCAAGACTGCATTTGTTTTGTCTACTTTTTGAGGAAAAGAAGGGATTCTTTTTAGGCGGAAGGAAAGTGGAAGTGCACACACCCATTGGGGGATTCAGTGACACACGCATGCACATGTTTGCTTCATCCGATTTAGCCATTAATGAGCAGCATGTGACTTGATGGAAAAGCAAATGCGGTGAACAGGGAGGAGTGATGAAAAGTAGAACATTACGAAGCACAACAGCAAATACTGCATAAGATGCATGGATGAACTTTTAGCACCAGTTTAGACATTTTTTTCTAAGTAGTTTATAGTTACAATTGGAATACATGTTAAGATTTTTCATTGATTTTGCTTTCTGTTTCAGAAATGAAATATTGGTTGTACTTCCATAGCACAAAACATATAAATACTGTAGCCTCCACTTGAAGGGCTTATCAGTAGCAGAGCCGTATGATCGTGGATTGCAACTGCCACGAGTTACGACTCGCCGACCAATGAGCTACCGCTTGGTTGCTGCAGAATTCTGCAAGCGTGAGTCAAACTATCACCGCTGAGAAGGCAGCGAGCCATTCCGGCAATTCAACCACGGCGCTAATGGTTTCTTGGCAGCGGACAAAATGTATCAGGATCCTCATGTGAGCTCGTGCACGTGTAGACGCTCAGCGGATGTTGATTTGGTGAAAGCAGGCACTCTGTCGTTGGGTATAAAAGCGGATGTTTCCTGTGATGGGATTATGGATGCAGACAGGATGGGCCTGCTGGACTTCAGCCAGGCTCATGACATAGACTTCTCATTTACACTCCACTAGGAAATTTAAATTAGGATATGATAGGCTTTTTTCTCTATTCTGAAAAGAATCAACAGTTATGCAGATAGTGGAATTTGGACATTATAGTTTAGAAAGCCAATGGATTGGGTTGTGATTTTTTTTAAAAATAAATGGATTAAAAAGAACTGGATTAAAAGCCTTGAATATTCAGTTTTTTATAGATCTAAAACGATGTTTATTTGAGTTTTTTTTTCCTAGTAAGGGAAAATCTCTTTTAATCATTATGTTTCATACTAAAGTAGAAAACAGAAAATATTTTTATATATTTTTAGATTTTACAAAATGTTTTTTTTAACTTAAAACACAGAATTTATAATAATAATAATTTCAATTATTGATTTAAAAGGGTGAAAATCAGTGAATATAATATACATCTATAATCTTCACTTTAATTTTATCCTAAAACAGAAAGTCGGCACTCATGATTTACTTTCCCGGGCCACAAAAAAATGATGCAGCGGGCCAGATTTGGCCCCCGGGCTGCCACTTTGACCCCTGTGCATTACATAATTGATGCACAGACAAACCTGACAACAAGAGCCATGACAGATAACCAAGAAACAAAACTCATTCGCATTTGGTACTTACCCATGATCCAGAGGATTAGCAGATAGTCTACCATCTCAAGTGCAGGACCCATAGTGTTCTTCTTGTCCTCATTGTAGACCAGCGAGTAGAGGTTGAGCAGGAGCAAGAAGGTGAAGTAGGAGGCGCTGTGAATAATGAACTTGACAAATGGAGTGTGAATGATCTGGCCCACGCGGGATCGCGGCACCAGCAAGTAGCACACGGACAGCAGGGGCCACAACATGGCCACGCTTAACACTGTGGCAATCTTCAGGCAGGTGTGCTTGCGCCTATAACTGGCCGTCTCGCCGAACCACACTGTGTTGAGGAACTGCTGACAGTTGGACTGAGACACGAACTGAAAAATACATCAAATCATTTTGAGATTCCTTGTCCTCCTATATTCGAAAACAATGTTATTGCCCAGCAAGGATATTTATAAGGGTAAAGAGTAGTAGCTCATAGCACAAATCCTTATGGTAGATGCTAAATATAAGAGATTAATGAGGACTGCAAGCAGTTGAGCACATGCTTGAAAGATTGCATATATTTACCAAGGTTATAATCCTTTTTACGTCCCATGATTCACACAGTGGCTAAAATTATCTGACCTCCATTAGTTCATAGAAATATTACTGCTCACTTGGGCTTTGCATCCAATAAATCCAATGTAGGGAATGTAGGTAATGTGCCATCTAAGTTTTCTTTCTCAGTACTTGTTTTTTTTAATTATTTGGTGCAAAAAATGCCCGACAATATCAATCAAGATGAAGGAAAACCAATCGGTTCTCACCAAAAGTCATTTCAAAAGACTTTGGGTGAGAAATTGCCAAGGAAGCAACAACATTCACTTTTGAGAGGCATAAGATCATGTGACAATACTCGAGAATTTTTAAATGGGATATTTTAACCACTCATGCACCATTATGAGGAATTTTCATGATAATGGTTCCTCAATCTTTTTTTTAACACAAGTGCTGGTTATAATTTAGCAGCTGTAAATCATCCAACAGCAGCCAAGTCAAGAATTTCTCATGCGGAGAAAAGCGTGGCATAAACATATGAGAAGCAGCTGCTCAAATTGTCCGACTGACCTCTTTTTGATTGTATTTGATGGCCAGTTTGAGGCGGCTGAGGTTCATCCGCTCTTCCAGGAGTCCTCGCTTATCCGTGGAATCTTCATTGGATGTGTGGTTGAGGATGACTTCCAGCTCTCTGGAGTTCCGAGCCTGAGCTAGTAGGTCCTTGGCGAACATCTTGCACTGCTTGGCCAGCTCCTCATAGTCGTTCCTGCATTTGTGAAAGGGATACGAGTAAGTGAGACGATTTTTGTAAAAAGATGATGAGCTGTGCTAGTCTTCTGTTTCTAATATATTTTTTCAGATATCTATGCTTGAAATTAAGTATTAATTTTTCTGACAAAGTAGCAACTTTGCACCCAACATACTGTTTTACCTTCAGTTAGGATTTGAATTGAATTAATGGATTAAAAGAACTGGATTAAAATCCCTGAATATTCAGTTTTTTTATAGATCTAAAACAATGCTTATTTTAGCTTTTTTAAAATATATTTTTTGATTTTACAAAATGATTTTTGAACTAAATACACAGAAAAAAATGATTAAAAATTACAATTATTGATTTAAAAGGGGGAAAAATTGGGAAATTTCATATATACATCTATACTCATCATTTGAATTTGATCCTTAAACAGAAAGTGGGCACTCATGATTTACTTTCCCGGGCCGCCACTTTGACACATGTGACTTAGTCTATTTACTTCTATTCAACCCTCGCGTTTTGACTAACAAGCACCTGAACTCCACCTCCACCAAGCTGAGTTCCCTGAGATCCGTACTCAGCTCAAAGGCCCTAAGGATAGGATCTTCTTCGGTTAGCATGATGAGGGAAGGGCTGGCCAGGCAACGGTAAATGTCCAAGCGAAACCTATCCCCAGAGAAAGACGGGAAAATGAGGTTGCAAGGCACAAAAACTAACAATTGTCCTTCTGTATGTACGCACACACCAACAAAGTCCTCAACAAAGAACTGATTGAAAAACACACATAATGATAATCTGGTCGAAATACCTGGAGTGCCGCAAACTATCCTTCTTATTTTTGGCATTGCAGAGAGTGCATTCGCAGCCTACAGCGTGCGGCCGTGGTAGCGAGATGTCCTGTTTCAATAACATGGTCAGGATCTCGTAGTTGTTCCTGTGGGCCGCCAGAATGACGGGAGCCACATCCATAGTTGTGGAATACTCAGGATTCTGTATTCGCTGCATCAGTTTCTATGAGGTTTAAAGGAAATGTGAATGAATAAATGCAAAGTATTTTTATTTATTTTTGATAGGAAAGTGCTTTCTCTTCAAGGACTCACAGCCATGGAGGGCTTGGATGCACGCCTGGGTCTGTGGTTGAGGAGGATGTCCACAGCTCCCACCACTTCCGAGTCTATGGCTACCAGCAGTGCGTCGGTAGCCTGTGAGGAAATAAAGCTGACAGTATGCCAAAAACAAAAGCAACTATGTGCGCTACATTTAATAGTTGGACCATAAGACTCTACTTTGGTCCCAATACATACACTAGTCAAAATTGGGCTCTTCCAAATAGCATTTCCTTATCTCTTCCTATTCTAAGTGGATTTTTAAACATACATCCATCCACCTAGAACATCAACATATCAGAACATATATTTCTTCTCTCTCATGGCCTCCTCCTTCTCTCAGAACGTATTTTACTTATACGCATCCTTCCAAAATCAGCTACACGACCATTACAAGGGACTGTGGGTGTTCAAAAATACTCAACATTGACCTGTTCTCCATTTAAAATAAACACACCACGATAGGAAGGCCTGTTTACAAGTGTTTACTACCTGGCAACCATACTCGAGTAGAAGCTGCAGGATGTCAAGATTCTCATTCTCGATGGCGATGGTGACGGCGTCGCGGCCCAGCACGTCTACACTATTGACATTGAGTTCACCGTGTCTGTTTTCCTCCAGCAGTTTCTTCACCATGTAGTAGTCACCTGCGGACCCAGAAAGTACCGAGTAGACGGAGACTAGAACCACCCACTAGGGGGGCTTGGTTAAAGGCTAACCCTTGTTTACAGTAACATCTCCCACAAATGGCTGCTACAGTTCTGGGCCTTGTTTGTAGACTTTATATGGTCACAGTTGCTGTTTTGTATCATGGCTGTCACAGAAGCGTCCACATGCCTTTGTTGTTTTATCCTTTCTTTGTATAAAACATGGGGTGGCTGTTGTGCTCAAACGGACAGATGGGTCAAGTTATTTAACAGATTATTTTTTTAATTTGTGTATGTGAATTGGTATATTTGATGTTAGGTTCAATACAAATTATAATGACCAATGAAAAATGTATAAATAGATGTTTTTGAATTAAAGACATTTCCCTATAATTGGCTGGCCATCAATTCAAGGTGTCTGTCCGCCACCTGGTGCCCAAAGTCAGTTGGGATAGGCTCCAGCACCCTCCTACGTGCCTTGTGATGATATGGGCTACAGAAAATGAATGAATGAAAGTTATGTCTATTAAATAATTATGGAAAACAGTTGGCTATGATATATAGACCACGTAAAAGGGCTATTTCCCATGGTTTGAAATTATTTTGAAATACCATCAATCTTTTAAAAGGTAAAAATGAGCAGATTTTTCTTATCTAAAATATGAAATAGACCAATCACCAATTTGTGTATTTATAGACCTGCAACATAAATTGATTCACTTTACCTAAGTATAATTTATTTTAAATGTACTTTTTAAATCACTTTTAGCGTTTATGTTACATTTTAAATCAATGTAGGATATATAAACATGTCTAACTCATATTTTCCCTACATTTTAGCATGCCATTCTTTGTAACCAAATCAAATGCAACTCAGATGCTTGAAACAAACAATGGAAATATTTATCCCATCATTATTCCTCCATCTGCACTGCAAAAACATAGGTTTGTGTGCAGCACCAACCTTTCTCGCAGGCCAGCAGAAAGAGCTTCTCGTCCAGGGTGGTCTCCTCTTTCACCTCCCTGACGTCTTTAAGGGCGAGGAATTTATCCGGGGAGGATGCATCCGTGCCCTGGTACAGAGCTGCCATCACAACGGAAAGCGAGCAGGGCCAAACACTGACGTGCATATCCCCCCCACGACTGATGAGGATCTCGGTGGGGTTTCTCAGGCCAGCCTTTTATCGCAAGCGTGTCGTGGTGCGACCATCACAATGTCAACACTCGTCCAAAACACGACTGACGTCAAACGGAGGCGAAGAAGTTGCGATCGGGGCTCTTGGAAGAAGACAAGACGAGCGCAGTGTTTTCATGCGCCATCATTGGGGGTCGAGGAGGAGCTCGGTGGTCCTGATGCTGCTGCTTCTACATCTGACGGTGATTGGGACGAGGCTCCTACTGCACATGCGCTATTCCCAAGCTCCCGATTAGATAACAAAGTACCCTTTTCACTGCAGCTTTCCACTTTGGCAGCAAAATACCGTAATACCCCATCCCCTAACTGAAGTGTAAATCCATATTTATATATTTAGAGTGTGTGCACAGTGTAGCGTGTATGCATTTTACCTAACAACATTAAAATGAGTGCACTATTAAAATTTAGACTGTCAAAATGATGAAACCGTAGTATTTCTATAGGTCTTGTTAAAATCATTTGCAATGGCTGTAATGAGCAGCAGAGGGCAGTGCGCACAAATATTAGACTACAAATGTTTTGCATGAAATCAGGGACTAAAAACATGACACATGAAGTGTGTTTCCTTACTAAAAAGCTACATGGAAAATTTGAGCAAGCCCAAACATGATGGGAGTTGTCATCCAGCAATTGAGCATGCCATGACAAGACTGAAACATGGAAGGGGTCCCTCAGAGGCAGTTCTGGTTCCTTTTGCAGCCTGGATGGGGTTTTTTCCCCCTATTTACACTTTAAATTATGTTCTAGATGGAAATAGCCTTGACTTTTCAAATGTTATGAGCAACCAGCACACGATTTTTGGATGCAAACCTTGTAATGTAACTGTAATGGTAAGGGTTTATTCCTGAATAATGTCATCTATATATAAATGGCACATTGCATCTACTTTAAAGGTATAGTATTGCATTTCAGCACTGCTTAAAAAGTGCTTGGCTTCAATGGAAAGGCTCAAAATCCAAATAATTAGTTTCAGTAGGAAAAAACAATGGAGGTAACTTGTTGCTGTAGCCAATTAGAGGCAGACAAATGTCTATCTTACCAGCAAGCCGGAGAGAACAGAGTATTTGATGCAAGTGAAATGCAGTGCACACAAAACAATGGTTCCATCCCTGCAGGGCACACTACACACAACCATTAACACTTACTCACAACTTGCATATTTCATGAGAGAATTGCTTTTCATAATTATGTTCAAGTCTGCTTTCAAGACATTTATAATATATTCCCGCATCTTATTTACATGAAATTTGAGGGGAAAAAATGCACAAAGAGACGCGGATTTGACTTGTTTTATTAGCCACGGACGTCACCAAAATTGTCGGACAAGCGGCAAGATGAGCCAATCGGGTAAGGAGCGAATGTCGGGACGTCATTTAACTGACCAATGTGGTTAATTTGTGGGCTGAGTTTCACCGTTAGCTTCAAATTGCATGTGACCAGTGTATGCATTCGCCAAACAGGAGTGGGACGAGAAGGGGAATCGGTCCAACGCTCTTCAAGATCAACAACAATAACAACAAAAAAAGAAAAGAAAAACGACCCTCATGTGGATTTTGCCTTCTTCAGATCGGATGTGGATTGAGTGGAGGTGAGAGAGGGAAGATGTCGGGGGCACTATTTGATTGTCTATCCATTTGATTGTCTGGGATGCGCATTTTCGGGAGTGGGGGAGAGAGGAAGGACGGGTCCTGCGATGAGTGCTACGCCGGGGGGCGAGTGCTCCTTCTCCGGCTTCAGATCCAGCTCCACCACGGCCGTCTGGGACAATAGCGACTCTCCTCCGGCGTTGCTATGAAAACGGTTGCGCAGTGCAGCGCCAAACATCATTGCTGGATTTGGAATCGGCGTGGATTACATAATCGAATCGAAAAAGGGGTGCTACCTCTTTTTTCCTTCTCCCGATCCCCCCCACGTATTGTCAATGAAAGGAGAGCTCCGCCAGGGGGCGGGGCCTTTGTGTTGGGGCACAGATGAGAGGCAAAACATATCACCCGCCGCTGAAGTTGACGGCACCCTGGGAGAAGGATGCTGGCTTTGGCAGGAAGCTCAAAACCTACAGGAACCACAGTAAGATAATCGCGCAGCCCGGCATCGTGATGAAAGTGCTGCGCAGGAAAAAGATGGTCCTGTTCGCTGCCTATTTCCTGCTCCTGGTGCTGACCATGCTCAACTTGGCCAACTACAAGTGGACCAAGGAGCCACAGCCATGCAGCCACCCCATGAGGGGCGCCGTCTACCAGGGGCGTTCGGATCTGCGCTACCTCTACCGGCCTTCGCTGGCCAAGAAGAGGCAGCTCATCTACGTGTTGACCACGTGGCGCTCGGGCTCGTCTTTCTTCGGTGAGCTCTTCAACCAGAACCCTGACGCGTTCTTCTTGTACGAGCCCATGTGGCACATCTGGCAGAAACTATACCCGGGCGACGCCGTGTCCCTGCAAGGGGCGGCTCGCGACATGCTGAGCTCGCTGTACCGCTGCGACTTGTCTGTTTTTCAGCTTTACAACAGCCCCGGGGGTAAAAATTTCACCTCGCTGGGGTTGTTCGGCGCCACTTTGAACAAGGTAGTGTGCTCCTACCCGCTGTGTTCGGCCTACAGGAAGGACGTGGTGGGGATGGTGGACGACAAGGTGTGCAAAAAGTGCCCGCCACAAAGCCTACGACTGCTCGAAGACGAGTGCCTCAAGTACAAGACGGTGGTCATCAAAGGGGTCCGCATTCTGGACGTCAACGTACTGACGCCCCTGATGGAGGACCCCTCCTTGGACTTGAAGGTGATCCACCTGGTCCGAGATCCGCGGGCGGTGGCCAACTCCCGCATCAAATCGCGCCACGGACTCATCCGAGAGAACCTACAGGTGGTCCGCAGTCGGGACCCCAAACTGCGGCGGATCCCCTTCGTAGACGCCGGTCACAAGGCCAACAAAAAGGACGGATCGGACTACCACTCCATCGGAGCCATGGAGGTGATCTGCGACCGCACTTCCCGGACGTTGAGGACGGCGTTGAACCCGCCCGCCTGGCTCAAGGGCAAATACATGGCCGTGCGTTATGAGGACCTGGTGGAGAACCCGGTCAAGACGTTGCGCTCGGTCTACCGCTTCGCCAACCTGACGGCCAACCGCGATATCGAGTCCTTCGCCCTCAACATGACCAGCGGGTCCAGCTCATCGTCCAAACCGTTCATCGTGTCGTCTCGCAACGCCACCCAGGCGGCGAGTGCCTGGCGGACGGTGCTCAGTATCCAACAGATTAAACAGGTCGAGGACTATTGCCACCACTCAATGGCCGTGCTGGGCTACGAGCGCGTGCGGACCGCCAATGAGGCCAAGGACCTGAGCAAATCGCTGCTGACGCACTCCAAGCTGTGAAGACGCTGCCAAAGACGGGAAGTAGTCACCTCCTTTGCGCCATGTGAGGAATGTAACGCCTTTAGAATGACATCTGCGAGGACTGCCTGGTTTTTTTTTATTACATGAACACTGGATGCTATTGATTGACGGGCCTACCGCGAAACACTAATGAAGGGGTTCTCAAACTCGTCGGGTCCTGTGAGACCCTCACTTTAGAATTTTGAGGGAATCCAAACATTCACGTCTGGGGAATTAAAATATGGCCTGTTCCTTTTTTGAGGCGGAATGACCCAGTTTTAATGGAAAAACGGTAACCAGCCCAGATGACATCAAGGGAAACAATTGGTTTAGGTCTGACAGCTGTTGTTTAAATTTGGGCTGGAAATTGCTCTCAGTTTTTCTATATCATGTCAGTCAAATTCTCTAACTAACTATAAGATTCCAATTTTATTAAAAAAAAAAAAAGAAAACACTGTATAACATGCTTGTTTTAAGAGAAATTGCATATTTACCTACAATGACATGAAGACAGGACTGCAATGTTTTCATAATAGTAGAAGATATGTTTGCATGTTGTAAGAACAACATCATATTAGATAAGATGAAGAGAGAAAAACTGATGAGACCAATTTTAGATTTATCACCCCAAAATTTGTTGAAAACAGCTGCCAGAACTCAACAGTACATTTGCTTTTTAAAATTGCTGCCCAATGAAATAGGCCTATTTTATTTGTTTGTCAGTTGTTGTTTTTTCTTCTATAAAAATGTTATTTTTAAATGAGCAGACAGTAGGTTTAAAAATGTTTAAAATTGTATTTTAACCAGGAGAAAGTCACTTTTTATTGGTATAAAATCGCCCCAAAAATGTATATATGTTTTCCATTTATTTTGTCTATACCACTCTATACTTTTTTTCATTATCACCAAAAATATTGTCAAAAAATATTCATTAATAATTGGTATAAAACCCCAGCAAATCTACAGTCCACAAAAAAAGAAACCCACATTAAAACAACATTCTTTTAAGCCTTTTGGGTTTACCAAATCCTTCTTAAAATATCCCACCAAAAATGGATTCTCAATTATTTTGCAAACAGCAAAATTGCAGGTCATGGACCCCAGTTTGAGAACCCTTTTTTTAGTATTTTGTGTCTTTTGAAAGCTATTTTTTTGAATGTTAGCAAGAAAAAAAAGTGTTCTCAGTATCCATATCGTGTGTACAAGTAAAACTAGTGGAAGAAAACATGTTTAAGGTCAAAGACAATCAATGCCATGTTTGAATAGGTGACGTCGACTTAGTTCATTTTATATTTCAATTTGTTTGCTTTCCATCTTTTGTCTTCGTGGAATGATGCACTGTGGACAATGTCTCGACCGCTACGAAGCTGCTGAAGTCTTCTTCGTCGTTGTCGTCGATGTGAGCAGTCTTGTTTTCCAATGTTTACAATCGCTCGCTTTACTCTCATCCAACTCTCACGTGAGCCCCATGGGGGAAATATCGAGTAAACAAGCAAAGAGTTATTACGCTTTTTGGCCAGTGTATTGATTTGGTATCGCACGCTTTACTAACACGCCTCTTGGATGTCACTGACATTTAACACCAGACGTTGCAGTTACAAGCCAGGCCCTCACATAGATTGCCAGTAATAACATTAAACTGGGTTACACCTAATAGAAAGTGGATCAAATGTTACATAAAAAAACCCAAATCTTAAAATGCTCCAAATCGTGGATTCCATACAATATTTCCTCTTTAAACATGCTATACTTTTAAAGGAGGTGGTTAGTGCGTAACCCTCACAAATTTGGGGTCGAGGGTTCAATCCTAGGTCGGTCCTTAGGTGCTCGGACGTTTGGTCGCCAGTCAAATGGTGACGGAGAGTTTACTGTTGAAGTCAGCTCTCAAAATTATATTCATGAGAGAGAGTTTAATATCTGAGAGAGAGTTTAATATCTAAGAGAGAGAGTTAAATATCTGAAAGAGAGTTTATTATCTAAGTGCATTTGGGACCAAAAGACCAGCGACCAAACGTCCAGTCACAGGTCCTCACTCTGTTGAGTTTGCACGTTTTCTCCAGCTTGTGTGGGTTTTCGCCGGGTACTCGGATTCCCTCCCACATGCTTAGTAGTCTGGTGAAACAGTCTAAATTACCCTTAGGTATGAGTACAATTAGTTGTCCGTCTGCTTGTCTGGCCACCGATTCGGGGTATTCATAGTTGGCTGAAATAGGCTCCAGCACCCCCCTTCTTGAGGATAAGTGGTTTGGAAAATGAATGTATGAATATTTCTAAATGCTGAGATTTTTTTTATGGCTAGGTAAAACAGAAAGAATGGGCAAGAAACATGATTTTTGCTGCTTAACGTAGGCCAGAAATGACACATGCAATGTGTAATCTTGTCATTGTGTCTCTCCACAATAACAAGATTACACAGCAAAGTCTGCGGGAGCCTTCTCCTCCTCCTTCTTCGTTTTCTTCTCGCTAGCAGTTTATTCCCCCTTGCACAGAAACAGCCACTTTCCACTCCAGTGATTCTAAATTGATGCACCCCCACTACACTCCAAAAAATCATCCAAAAGGAAAATTCTTCCTGAGCAAAGAATCATTTTAACGCCTGATCTCATCTTTGATCAATTCAGTTCGTTTCGTTCAGAAAAAACACAAGGTACATCTCGGTTTTGCTGCTTTTAAGGAAAGGATTTTGACTGGAATGTCCTTCCAAGCAAGGTATTGGTTGACTAACCAGGTTAGTGACCTAAGGTCACTTAACTACCATTCGGTATTTATGTTAAAAACACTTGATGTGGTTTGCATACATACAATTACTCTTAAATGCAATATGGGCTATGAATTTAGAGGTGGAGAGACCACAGTGGTTACTTATTGGTCGACAGGAAATGTTTGTGGTTATAGTATTAGGAATTGGCATTGGTGGGGAAAGTGTTTGGGTATACTTCGATGCGTCGTTTTGGTTGAATTTTCTGTTGCTTATTATTCTGGGAGAAATTTTGGGTCATTTGTTTTCATATTCCCAATTCCAGTCAAACGGCAGCTGTCAATTGAATTAAAAAATACGAGCTACATAATGAATTATTTCTTCAAAAAAAATTGCAATTAGAAATGAATGGCCGAAAAACCGAAGTTCTACAAAAGGCTATCCTAAAAATAATAGTAAAATCATACCAGTTTTTATATTGTATTGCTTTAGGTAGACCATTTTACCTAGTGGGGCATTTTAACCAATTGCCTGCCATTGACAATAACGGAATTCATCAGCTAGAACTGGCATCGACAGCGCTAAGCGTCCAATAATCCTTCCTTGCCAAAATGGATTGGATGTCCAGCGCCAATATTGGCAGCCAATAATTGAAGCACTCTAGCAAAGCCTATAACAATCAGGAAAATATTCCGATTATGTATAGAGACAAGGGAAATTAATGATCTCCAATGGGTCCAAATGACTTTATGTGCAATACTGTCATTTTAAATGTAGAAAAATTCCTGAGGGTGAGCTGTGGCAGCTGCCACCAAATGTCAAAGTATGCCCATCATACAATGGAAAGCTCACATTGGCCTTACAACAATTTCTTTGTTTAAAATGCTGCTAATAGAATTCAACATTTGCAAGTGTGCGTCTGTGTCACATTGCGGGAGATGGCTGCTCCAAAGCTGCTGGCCTGGTGACCCCGTTCATTGTGGGAGGCAGGGCCTTTGCTTTCATTGCTGCGGGTGGGTGATAAGCTGGAGTCAGAGGTAAGACTTCCCTGGTGGTTCTCATAGGAATGCCCTTCATTCTATAATAGTATATCCTTACAATAAAACTGCTGAAAAATGTATATAAATCAAAAAGTATTTCCTTACAGGGACCCTTCATTTATTAACATATATTTGTGATGAAGTATTTGCTGTGAGGAGGGTAAATAATGTGATTTTGGATATTTTCAGGTCCATAATATCTTGTTAATTCATTTTTCAATAAAGTATTTGTTAGTAGTAGTTGATTAATAGTCATAAACAGTGGTTAAATGAAAGAATGATGTAGAATGTGACAAAAAAAACACAAAACCTCAATTCTTCTTCATTTTGGTATTTTTAAACTTAACGTGTTTATAGTAGGCTTAAATTTAACCTGAATGAGATCTTAAGTTAAAGTTCGCAAGCACAAATTTCATCAACAAATGTCCTATTACATCAATTGGCTAAGTACCCGTTCTATATTATAACAACAAGCTTGACAAATATCCAAAATTCGCCATGTGTACTTGTTGTTTAGAAGGTAATGAAGGACTTAGACTTCAAGTGTGTCTTAAAAACACCTTCTGACTGACTGCGCCTAATTAATCAATGCGGCACAAATGCCAAAAAAATTGTTAATGAGATTGGCCCGTACCTGCATTTGCTATGCGGTGCAGCAATGCAGAGGCAGAAGCAAAGCTAGTGGAATACAGAATGCATCTCTTGGGAATTTGGGGGCTTTTTTTTCAGTACAAATGCAATCAGGGAAAAGTGGCTGGGCTAGACAAAAGCAATATGTTTCCACCCGCCAGCTTGCAGATGCTGACGGATAAGCTTCATATTGACGGCCGCGAATTGAGATTGTTGAAAATTGTCTAGATGTGCGATTGCATCCGCGCAAATTCCGCGGGAGGAAGAAAATCAAATTAAAGACGCAGATCTGGGAAGATCTACAACAGCGTATTATTGGCGACGCAATCAAAGCCACAGTCAGCATCCGCCTTGCTTTGACCTTTTGATGCAATTTGGACAAAATCAGCTTCATCCTCCGCAGATCACGCCAAGAAAATGTCAGCCGACTCCACCTTTAATTAGCGACAAACGGTGCCGCAATTATACCCCATCATCTGACTGGCAGCCATTATTAACCCTCTTCGGAGGAGGGAGATACTTTGGATCTTGTTGGAGTCAACTGAAACAAAGTGACTCCCTGTTTGCTGTTTTTTTTATACACGAATAATGTCATAATGCAGTCTGAAATACACGTTTTTTATCCTTTAAAATAGAAACAGTAGCACGGTAGTGAGTCAAGCGGTGCTAATGGCGTGTGCTGAGAGTAGATTTGCGGTCCCAATTATCCCTTAAAAGAATTTAAGTGCAAAGGAGAGGACAGTCCAGGAAGATAAAGTAATCACAAGGATTGTGGAAAGCAATTAGAGAGTGACTGAGAAACTAAATCCCATAGGAAAGCTTCAGGAGGAGGCGTGAACGTCAATCAGTTTTCATTTGCAGATATGTCCAAGACTATAGTGTCAAACTAGACCTGGTATGGAAGGGACACGTTTCAGAATCTGATTAAATAGGAGGAAAAACATGCAAAATAATAGTATAGGTTATAAAAACCAGTTGAGGTGGGAACAACAAATAAGTATGAAATTCCTGTGCACATATTTGAAGTCCGAAATGGCATTTGTGAAGGCTTGTTTCAAATTAAAATGATTTAAGAAATGAATTTGAGGATTACAAAAATAGCAAATGACCAAAGAATAACACAATTCTACATTCAAAGTAAAAACCTCAAAAAATAAAACTTGTAACATGACAGGCATCAACAAACAAGACTAAAACAAGAATGTAAAAAGACAAATTTTCACTCCTACTTGGCCCTTTTCTCCCTTAAACATATCACAGATTAAGCATCTTACTTAGTGAATGTCTTAGTTAATTAGAGTGGCATGTTTGACCGTGACAAATCCCTACCTAAATCCTATTATCCAGTGCACACTGCTTACTTTTGCGGCAAGTGCATGGAAATGGACGGACAAGAGTTTACGTGAGGTGTTTGTGAACAGATGTTGTAAACCCCGTCTGTAGGGTGAGTGCTTTGCGTCAATCTGATGCATACCGGCGCCGACTCTAAACTCATTTGGTAACCCAGCGTTCACCTGCGTATGCAAATGATGCAAAGTAGATGGCTAGAGGGGAAAACATGAAACAGCCACTGTCAAAGTAGGTCTGCAGTAGCGTTTGGATATTCATAACAAGTGCAGAGCACAGATAATGTAGGATTAAAAACAATACAGTTATGCTGTTCTTTTGGGGAATTTGTGACCTTGGATGTTTCAGTTCCACTCATTTGCAGTTTTTTTTTTTTTTTGCTCTATGGTTGAAAAGAAGAAAAAAAACAGGCAGGATGATGAAGCGCAGTGCACTTTTCTCCCTAGCTGCCGACTCATCGAGGCTTTTGGGCAAAGTTGCTATTAATAACGCTATGATGTATTCGACGCTGCTTTCGGGGCTTTTTGCCTAAAAAAACTTGTTTAACCTTAAATACTTGAAATACAGAAAACAGATGATAGAATTTAAGATTCAGGAAAGGTGGGTTCATTTCTTGGGTTAGAATCTAAAGGGGTCGGGAATCTTTTTTGAGGAAGAGAGCCATAAACAATTCATATTTTTAACATTATTCCTTGAGAGCCATACTTAGAATTTAAAAGTAAAAATACATGAAAATGTGAGCATTTATTATTCAATTCACCACTTTGAAAGTAAAAAAAAGTCTGAATTCTTTTGAGAAGATTATTTCACTGTTGCTAATCAATGAGTATCAATGAAAGGATGCATGCAGAAGAGTCTAATGAGGATAAATTATGATTTTAAAAAGGCGCAAGAGATAGTTTCTCCTATTGGTGCATCCGAGATTTAGGTCTTTCACCAATGTTTCCCATATTTTACCACAGGTTTGCAGGGAGCCATATACACCCATCAAAAGAGCCACATATGGCTCCTGACCCATAGATTCCCTACCCCTGGGTTAGATTATAATACACTGCTACTTCGTCGTGGCAAAATTTACAGGGCATATGTATAAATGGACAAATTAATCTTTATCAAATTCAAGTGTAGTTAGGCCGGCAGATGGCGAGACAGATGTTTTCAATTGTGTGTAAATGGATAAAAAAAAAGGTAAATTAGCAAGCAACTGTTTATTATGTACTGTATAATGGATAGACTAAATATTTACATTTAAAAATGTATGTGTTTTTACAGACTAAAGTCTTTTTAGTGCAGTAAAGTAACATGTTTTTCAGATAAATGTTCACAGTCAGAACTTCCCATTGTTCTCTTTTCATCCCTTCCGTATTGTAATTATGGAGCAGGTTAGTCCACCCGTGTTTTTTTTTTTTTATACATGTTTGGCCATAACAAGTCAGTGGTGCAGACTTAACTGCAAATGAGATGTCATGCGTGAGTTGTGATGGTGAACTAAACACCAGACTGCACGCTGACGTTTGTCTTCCAGCAGCCTTGCATAAAAATGAAGAAAAAAAAAAAGATTTATATCATAGTCATCGCAGAACAAGGATCATTTCAAGCAACAGATGCTGACATATTGTTGTTCTAGAATGGCTGGTTGCATGGACCGTATTATAAGTCGCATTTTTCTTTAAATATAGTTTGGTTGGGGCTGCAACAAATACTCAAATGCGACTTATATGTTTTTATTTTTGTTTTGTCAACAGATGCCTATTTCACCTGTTGTTCTCTCCATGTTACTCTTGTTACTTCTTATAGTACTTATTGTTACTAGTTCTATTTGTAAAAAAAATGCCCCCCCAAATAGCAATTTGCGTGTATATATATATACATTTTTCCCCTTCATTGTGTATTCTTTGTATGTTGTGATTCATAATCTGAAAAATATGGTAGCTAATGAGCAGAAGTAATAATAGATGTCGCACCTTATCTTGAACGGAAGCCATCAACTCACAAAGCAGATATTATATCATGCAGCTTGGTGTAGTGGTGAAAGTGTTAGTGTGAAAGAACAACTTGTAATTTGGACTGTTAAGGACAAATTCATCCAAAAAAGACACAAAAGTAGTGTAACAAAATTAAAAACTGAAAAAACTTCCACCATTTCCAATACTATAGAGATAACAACATTCACAACATGTGTACACTATAAGTAGAACTCAAAAAGCAGATGTTTGCATCTATTAAAAGCCAACTCAACTGGCAAAATATGAATTATATGCCCCAACAATACATATATATTCTACTTTAATGAAAACAAATGGACCAACATGTATATGTATCACATAATATGAAGACTTTTTGCAATTCCCATGCATTTTGAGACAACAATACAACACAATACTTTCATTGTGTAACACCCTCCATCCCACAATCCTCCCAAACAGAGCTTCTGCCTCCCTTAAATCTGAACAAATTTTTTTATCTGGCTGGCAAACCTCCAGTGTAGGTTTCCATTATTAGCAAGGCCAGATTAAGATGCATCAAATATACATGAAAGGTTTCCCCTGCTTTGAACCCATCACTGTAGGGAACAGTGTGCACACCATTAGAGAAGCTAAATGGCCAGCTTTTTAACACCCTGGGACCAACATGGGCACATGGGTCCACCACAGAGGTCAATCCCACCCACTCTTCGGGTTTATGGGGTATCATCTCCACCTTCAATCCCCCACCCAACCTCCCACTTGCTCTTCTTCCACTTTAAATCCACACTGCCGCATTGGATTGTCTATGTCATGGAGGTGCTGATGAAATTTTGAGGGGAAGTGATGAATTATTTAGGCGGGAAGGATTATGAAAGCCGCCTCTTGGCACGATGCTGCAGGGGATGAATCGATATAAGAACCCCCTCCAGTCCCCAACCCGACTAACAACAACATCCCTGTGAGCAACCTTTCCTTTATTACTACAGTTCTGCAATGAACAGCTGTGGATTTGACACTGAAAATTGCACACTAGGTGGTTTACTCATATATATTTTTTAATTCAATTTGGATTTTGACCCAAACACTGTGGATCCATGACAATTCACTCATCTTTTTCAATTTACCCATGTTTTGTTTGTGTTTTTGCAGTGCGAAACGGTAAAGCTGGACTAGTACTACAGTCATGTCACATCCTACTGTTGATTGGTCGCTGATTCTTCTTGATGGAACGTCAAATACCAACAAGACTGCACTCTTTGGTCAGGTACCAACCACAGGCATGTAATAGTATAAGAATAGAGGCTAGACATGCCATTACACAATATAAACGTCACTCTTATACTGTTGATTAGTCAGTGATTCTCTTCATATTAACACAATTTAGGTCAAAAACATAAACCACTACATATACCAATCCTCTTTTGTTTAAGACCTATCAATTGGGTCCAAACCAGTCCTAGTAGCTTTGACATAGACGAACTACAGTCATAAAATGTTCTATTACTACTATTGATTGGTTTCTGAATCAATTAAAAAAGGAGCCCCAAGTCAATAGGGAAAAAATATATATCTACCAACCCTTCTTTAATCACCCATTTGGGAAAAAGCACATCATCGGTATTGCAATAACTCACGGTTGAGCTACACACTCACTGATTATTCTTTTAATTTAAGAACTAGACAGTAAATATCTCTCATTTTGACATGAGACTGAAAACCAGGCTTCTATCTCCAAAATGTATTCTTTATTTCATTTTGGGTAGAAAAACCCAAACGCAAAAAGACAAAAAACATAATCGTAGTTCTCATTTCAGGCAGTAATTTATTGAACTAATGTAGAGATGTGACTGGTAAAGCCAATCACTTATAGGATCCTGATTGAATGATAATAATAATACTCTTCAAGAGCAGAATAAACATTAAAAATAACAAAAACAGCATCAACATAGAGTCAAGTCAATTTGAATATGCTGGATACCATTGTTCTTTTTGTTTGTTTTTCTTTAAAGCGTATTCATCAAGTGCTGCTAATTATTTAAGAGGTAGAGAGATGAAATTGCAGCATGCTAAAAATAATGACACTATGAGTAAGAAGTGTCTACTTGAAGTGATTGAGAGTCAGTTGGGAGACGGGGACTAACTTGGATTAATTGGCTTACGTGGCATCCAAACAAGGGGGCTTGCAAAAACATGATGCTCTGCTGTTCTTGAGATGCAGCACGCACCGATTTAGCCCCATCAGCATCATCCTTCAACCCTTATTACCATTCCCTGTAGTCGTTGGGGAAACTCTTTGCAGACTGCACTGCAAAATCCTATAACAGATCCTATTTCAGACCATGGTCACTTTCCAGAGAGATTTGACAAGAAAGAATAAAGGGTGTATGAACTCCACATTGTTTTGATAAATAACAGCAACAGTGCCTTCGGGGTTAGATGTAATATCTATCACAAACTCGTTGCTGTTTTTCCCTTGGGTGAAAAGGTGGAAAAGGGGAATCACCAGACTTTTTGGTTGGGTTAGAAAGCAAAACAACCTAATGTTGCACCAGTATAAAATTGTATTAAATACCTGCATGGGTAAATGATGCATGAATATTCCCAAACTAATTCCCATGTACATTTTCTCTCTTAAAATTAAAAAAAAAACAGCAGATTTGTATTACCACTCGTGCAATTGTTGCTGGAAAGAGCGAGTGATAGTAGCTCCAACGTCCATTAACCAAACCAAACGACATCCTGGTCGTGCTTTTCCACCCGTCAGCCCATCTGTCCCTCTCCAAAGCTGGAGACACTCCAGCTGTCGAAGCCTCTTAGCGTCCGACGAGCCACTGCCGCTAATTTGTATTAGCGTCCTGTGCGCACACACCAGCGGGTCTACATTCAACCAGTTAATGGGTTCGTGCTTTGAGCAATTCGCACATCTTTTAGATTGCCCTCCATCATCTGCACTCCATTGAGTATGCAAATGAAGAATCTTCAAGCATAGCCGGTCTAGGCCTTACATTAAGCAATGCAAGGAAGCGGTGATGGGATGTTGTACAGCTACAATAATCATGCAGCACGAGGAATTGACTCCTCCGACCTCGTGACCACCGCTACTCATCCACGGTGCCCATTCTCACTATTAATAGAGGCGTGAAGAGTAAAAGCCATTGAAAGCTATGAGTTGGCAAGAGGAAAAATAAAAATGTTTCAAATGAAAGACCTTGAAGAGGATGCAGCTGGACTATGTTCAAAGACCCCCCCACGGACCATTGGTTCGGTTCGACCCCCGGCAGTGGCGTCCGGTCCTTGACTGAGAACAGGAAGTGTGAGCTGGTGCCAAAGTGTGTGTTTGAAATGCAGCCAAAGATTCACATAAGAAAATATATATTTAGAAATCAGGTGTCTGCACAGAGGATGACTGCGATCTTCTCCAGCTCCATAAAAAAATGACACTTCCTATTAGTCATGGTAAAACTTAAGAATGATGCATTCATTTATTCATTCATTTTCCGTTCACCTCCTAAGAAAGGTCGCCGGGGTGCAGGAGCCTATCCCAGCGGACTATGGAAAGAATAGTCTGAATGGTTGTCAGCCAGTCACAGGGATTTTAATCAGCCTATCCTGCATGTTTTTGGGGATGTGGGAGGAAACCGGAGTACCCGGGAAAAACCCACACATGTTTTTGGGGATGAGGGAGGAAACGGGAGTACCCGGGTAAAAAACAAATGCATGTTTTGGGGATGTGGGAGGAAACCAGAGTATCCTGGAATAACCCACACATGTTTTGGGAATGTGGGAGGAAATGGGAGTACCCAGGAAAAACCCATACATGTTTTGGGTATGTAGGAGAAAACGGGAGTACCCGGGGAAAACACCTGCCTGTTTTTGGGGATGTGAAAGGAAACGGGAGTACCCGGGGAAAACCTATGCATGTTTTAGGGATGTGGGAGAAAACCGCAGTACCCGGGAAAAACCCACACATGTTTTGGGGATGTGGGAGAAAACCGCAGTACCCGGGAAAAACCTACACAGACCATGCTAACCACTCTAAATGAATAACAACTCAACACTGTCAATCAAAATGGAGCTCTATTATTATATTTTTGTGTACATTTGTTATGCAATTACATTGTTCAGCTATTCTAAAACAACCACACCTGTTTTTTTTAATACTCATGAATTGCAAATTGTCTTTTGTTTTGTAATCTGCCAAGTTGTTGACTAGAGCTTTCATAGATGAATAAGATTCACTCCAACCGCAACCTCTTTATTAGAAACTTTAATTACGTTCGGTATATACACAAGAATTGTGCCAAATATGTCGTGAATATTAAACCTGTTCAATGTTTACGATAACAAATTCTCATTGGGGACGTAACTCAACAAGGAGAGAAAATGGAAAAGAGAAAATACACTTCTAAAACCATCTCATTTTTTGATAACTGCAGAAAATAGGCAAATTTCCAACACAATTTCCTGCTTGCAACAGTGACTAGATTATAAATACTGCTGTATGGTCACAGAAACTCCATGAACTCAGTGACCTATGACGAACAGCTGGCTGCAAGCTATTTTTTTTATCATTTAAAGAAAGATCATTTTATTTCTTATTCTTCCTATTTTGTTATTGATATTCAACACCAGCATGAGGAGTCATTTTGACACCACTGCGGGGGTGAAATGGAAATAAAATAAGGGGAGTAATCCTACACAGATAACACTTTTCACAGCCTCTCGCACAAAGTCTCCTGAGAGAAGGAATAGATGTGTTGCATTATTCAGTTAAGTGAAAGTTGTTATTTTTTTCTTCTCCACAAACCTTTTTTTCTTAGCCTAGTAATAAAGATGAAGAAGAGACTGCAAAATCAGTTTGAAGTACTTTGACAGTCAAAATATGCTTTTGTTTTTTTAATTTAAATTTACAGTTGTCTCTAGGACTTTGGACAGGACAGGTAATTGATCATTGTCGGACAGTTGAGTATTTGTGTTGACATGTCAACCCAATCACAAGACTCGGATTGATTATTTATGCTGACATGTCAGCCATAAGGATGACTACGATGCTGTTATACTCACAAAAACTAATACAATATGAACAAGCAATTGCAAAGAGACTTTGTCCTATCTTACATATAGTAAGCACCCCCCCCCCCCCCCCTAAAAAACGATATAGTATTGTATGACTTTATTTCCGTAGTTCATACACTCTACTGTATTATTTATAAGAAAACACCTTGCAAATAACAGCTTTAGATAAGAAAACCAACTTTAAATGATTAGACTCATTGAGATAAAAGATTATTATTTCAAACAATCACACATTGTTTTTACACCATCAAATTTTAGGCCAAATATCTTCACACATGCCTTGTAAGGGTTGTGAGCCACCCGCATCCAAGCGTATAAAAGGTACCACTTCAATCAAATTCAACCAACGTTTTATAAATGCAATGGACTCCAAAAGGAGGGCTCATCTCAAGCTATCTATTCCACCCATAATATATGAATCTAGATTCATTTAAACCCGCCATCTCCGAACTGCAAGGCAGACGTGTTAACAACTAGGAAAGTATTCATCCGAAAAGGTAAAAGTATCCCTAGAAATGTGAAGATCAGTTGCAAAGCTCAAGCGTGTTCTGAAATTAATTGCATTCTTAAGAGCAAACAACGCGTCATTGAAAAAACAGACTGTGGAGGATAGAGTAATGTGGAAAACCAATATTTGCGTGGAGGATACACAAAGAAATGTAAACAGAAGCTGCACGCAGCGGACGAAAAACAAAGAAATGCAAACAGAATCTGTACACGCCATCCAAGCATCTCAGTACGAGGCTGAAAATGCTACGATTATAAATATAGAGGCCTTTTTGAAGCTAAGGAATTGTCAGAAGTTGCAGAAATATGTGCAAATTATTAATTGACACCCTTTTATATTGTTTATTCATCATTTACTTTTATACGTCTGAAGAAAATTGATGAACACCAGGTAGGAAGAACCTCCTCAACGTTTGTTTAACCGTGATAACGCATTGCCAATTCCAACCGAGGCAAGACTGATTTATTAAACATCGACGCGTGTTAGTTACACAAGCGTCGTGCCTCATTTAACAAGAAGTTGACGCCTGGTGTGGGGATAAAAAAAAGTCTCCCTGTGTTGTTTTGAATCACATCCTAACGAGCAATTACATTCACGCGCCCATTAAACCGAACTGAAATTATTGGTATATATCATAAACAGTGCAACAATATACAAACCACTCTAAAGCACTTCATACTGTAGCTTGTAGCACTAAATAATGCATGACCACAGAAGAGCAAGTGTCATGTAGTGCAGGCTTCTATCAACACTAGATATTCCGATTATTCAAGTGGACAAAATATACTAAATGCATCGACATAACATGATAAATATAGTAATTGCAGTTTAATTAGTTCACTTAAGGTTTTTTTCTGTGGACAGCGGTTGTCAAAGTGCAATGTTGATTCTTGATTATTAAAGGAAATATTGAAAAGTATGTGTGAATCATAATACAGGGTGATAGGATTGTAAATTGTGGTTTGAAATTTGTATTAAAGCAATTTAAAAAACAAAATTTCCTTTAAAATGAAGTGAAATGTCAGTATTAACGCTCATATCTCAAGTCTTTTCTGTTAAAATCAACGTAAATTTCAGTTAAAGATAGTTATACTGTACAATGAGACATTTAGGATAAATAATGTGGATATTTTTATATTGTCTGTCTACACGTATTGCTGCATTGCTTGTCCTCAATCCTCAGAATTTTTATTTTGTCTTATTCAAGCGTCATGTACTTCATTTTCAAATGTGTGTCGACCAAATTCATGGACAAAATTAAATCCCTTTTTACACATAACCACTTTGATGCATTCCCGTAATGGGCATTGCTGACTTTTGAATATAAAACATATTTTGGATGGAGGTTGCTTAAAGTGGACCAAGTTTAAGAATTGAAATTTTACTGTCTGTATGAGTATGAGTTTTAAAAAGCACATTTTATATACAAAGTGGGCGAAACTTTGATTAGCATATGACTGTAAGGTCGATCTTCCCCAAAAGGTCCTGGTCAGAATCCTCCAGTGTACAATTACGTCTGAATATGAAGCAAAAAATCAAGAGTAGAACCTCTCAGCATGCTTCTCGTGTTGAATTCCAGATGTCCGAATCACTTATTCAAAATTGAGGATAGAATGTGTTTAACGTGGGATCCGAGTAGCCCAACCCTGCAACCACCACCCATTGAAGTTGCTCCAGCTGAACCGAAAACCAGCTGTTGAAACAACGACCAGGCCAAAGGCACGTCGTCGAAAACAAACGGTGAAAGAAAAAAAAGGCCTGGCGTCATCAAGAGACCCTGATGTGAGGGAAGATGACAAGCCCGGGAGGGGAGGGATGTCGACAAAGCCGAGCGGCGGGGAGGAAGTGATGAAGACTCCCTTTTGCTGGTAAAGAAGAGCTCAGACGAGCCGGTTGGAATGTGAAATGTAGCTTGGGGGCTAAAAAAAAATAGTCTGGAGTAATTCAATTGGATTTGTTGAGAGAAAATGGAAATAACTTTCAGCAGCAGGCTGCTTTAGGCTGTTAATTGTCTTTTTTTGCCCAGACACGCCTCTCCTTAGTTACTGTTGCTATGGAGCAACACTTTGTCAAGACGGATGTCATCATGTATTCTTTTGGAATGGTTATTTAAATGACTTTTGTCGCCTGATATTTTTTTTCCCTTATTGGGCCTTACCTTTTTAAATAAGTGGCGTATTTTCCAGACTATAAGTCGAACTGTTTTTTCATAGTTTGGGCCATGCCTTGAACTAATACTCAAGTGCAATTTATAGTCCGAAAATATATGGTATCTTTATGTTTCCAACATCATAAGAAGAACTCTACATTTTAAGTAAAGACTATACCTACTAATGTAATTGCCGCCAGGTATTGTTTTTATCCTTTTTTTGCCTGACTTTTTTAAATAAGTGGCGTATTTAATATATATATATATATATTTATTCATATAGTCTAAAAAAATGGTATCTTTATGTTTCCAACTTCATAACAAGAACTATAGATCTAAACTAAAGACTATAATGTTGAAGTATCACTACCTTATTTTTACATTAAAAACAAGTTTCAATAAGTTTCAATAGTTAACATTTTTTGGGATATAATTGTATGTTTGTATAGTGAAATGTAACATTTACGGATGAAACATTGTAGTCAGTGTACTTCAGCGAAAGGTAAAATGAAGCTATTCCAACCCAATCATCACTCACTGTTCTTTTTCTTCATTTTCGTGTATACAAACAAGATGCATTAACTAGGAGTCTGACCTGCCCCTCACCGCACTGCGCTCGCTCCAGAAACGTCCTTCTCAGCACTCTTCAACTGCGTCTAATGGACCGTGCTTCATGTAGACTCCATTTCCCGAAGAATTGGGCCGCGTTGACGCAACAACGACAACACTCGTCCAAGGAGAGCTTGTCTTGTAATTAGTGTCGGCAAGGGGCACGAGACAACTCCATTTGAAAATCAAGAGATGACGAAAAATCGGCTCAATTAGCCAAAGGTCACAAAGGTGATCTCGTCTCGCGGCGGAGTCGTGCATTGCATATTTTATGAAAAGTATGTTGCATAAACACGGCTCTGACAAAGCCAATTTAAGCAGATTACTTTCAACAGCGGAAATGTTGTGACTCAATTTGCCGAAAATATCTATACTGCATAATTAACACTCGGGTTACAAAGGTCAAGCTATTTGATTTATTATAAAAATGTATTATATGTGGTAAAAATGAGATTCTACCTCTATAAAACTCACTACCATTAAACGAAATGACCTTACTTGAACAGTAAAAGCAAAAGGCCACAATTAGAAAACAAAAAAATAGAACTATTAGCAAAAAATAGGGTTGTTGTTATGTTTAATGTACTGACCTTTTGAAAATTACCTTGTAGATTAGACTATTTGACTAAGTACATGTATTTACAAAAGAATACATTAGCTATAATGCCCCCCAAAAATCTTATTTTAATTATAATTTTGTGTATTTTATAAAAATAAACCCCAACAAAAGGCAGACTATCCACTCCAATGGGTAAATCTTGATTTATTTACCAGTGCTATTCAATAATATAGACATATCCATTTATCCGTTCATCTCTAATGGACACTGTGTTAAAATGAGTTAAGGGAATTGCGCCTGAAATGGGATTAGTGTAATGCACCTCTGAGAAAGCAGAGTAGATGATCCGCTGATGTTTTATACCCCTGCACTTGCTATCGAGAAGTGGAACTATCCAGTGCTGTTGTAGCCTGGTGGTCTCCAAGTTGTTCACGCTAGAGTATGTCCTGTATATCCTTAGTCATCTACATGGAGGGCAATGAGAATATGGCAGAGTAGATGCGCCTGAGGAGAAAAGGGCAGGTGTTTATTCAAAAGATATGCATCCTGTTTGACACACACACCACCCACAGTCCTCATATTCTCACGCACGCACACATATAAACATCCTAGTGAAGTTCCACTGGGTTCATGTGAGGTGAGGCTGCTCAAAAATAAAGGAAGATAAATAATGAACTTGAAAAGGAAAGAGTGTCTGGCATAGTACATGACAGTGAATGCGTAATTTTATTTGCACTCCTCACATTGCAAGTCCCGAAACACCCATTGGTCTGTGAGTTCAATAAATTAAGGGTCAGCAAAAAAATAAATGCTGAGTCTTTTGGTACACAAAGAAACTTGCACGGCAGCAAAACAAACACAATAAATTACTAAAATGCTTTGGGCCAATTGGAAGAGTGTGAACAGATGTTGTTTAAGATGCAAGATAACAAAACATCATGTCAGAGTTGCCCGCCTGGTCGACCTTATCCCCCAAATGTAAACGAGCATGAAAATTCCAGAGTATGAAGACATGGCATGAGAAGTAAGTAATTATTTTTGAGTTTTATCCTTGCTTGAATTGATTATAAAGCAAACGCAAAAGTACAAATAGACCTTATATTTTTACCAATGTGGTCAGTGGAGTTTTCTCTAATTTCAGCGTCATTGTTATAGCTAATAATATTAATTTGGGCTCTACTGAATTCAAATTCATTATGGAATAGAGAGGATAATTTGCCACAAAAATAATAAAGTAAATCAGTTATATTCAGTTTTTGTATTTACATACATAAATACATGAAAAAGTATTCCAGAGATCTTTATAATGTCATATTTTCACAAATTATACAGAAATGATTGAAGATTAACATGTTAATGAACTCAAACTAGTCAATTAAACTTATAATAGTAATTCAAATGAACCTTTAGAAAATCTATAAAGTTAATGATGATGATAACTTTGATTTAAAATTGTATTCGATTGTTTAGTTTAGTCTCTGAAGAAATGCCACCATAATGACGCAAAAGAAATGGACTGCTGTGTTCACGCTACTTAAATATGATTCTTATAACTATAAAAGGACAGCTCAGTTGTCTAAAAACGTAATTGCAAATGGAAAACTATCTTTTATTGTGAGAAGAGACACACAGACGCTCTGCTTGAATGAATCCTCATTTTGTACATGCACTCTTTGCCCAGATGACTTGTTATTCCCCAAAACCTTATATCAAGACATGGTCATTTTTCATGCTTAGGTCTAATTAATGTAAGCTAGAGAGAGAAACACCTCACTAGTCCATGCTTCATCATGAGTCACTATGTGATTGACGACTTCTCTGCTGGCTAAATTGCAACAGAAGCACTTTAAAGTTTTGGTCATCTCCTGTTTGTGAATTATGGTGGTATACAATGTTAGAGGTTGAGAAAAACTCAAGTATGTGGTGGAAGAATACAAAAAAAGTGGACAGCATGAAGGATACGAGAGCCGTTTTAAATTTCAGGAGGATGAAGACCCCCCTGCAGAGAAAATAAGAAAGCTACAGGGAACACAGGTCAATGGTATAACCCACACCCCTCTGGATATGGAAAGGGATGGCCCAGGAAAGAAAGATTTAGGAGGATCAAGTTAGAAATAATAAGAAATGATTATATAACCCCTAACCCTGGATATTAATTTTACTCTGTAATCTCTCTTTCATGGTATCGGTTGTGTTCTCAAGTTCACGATTCATGTAAAATCAATGCCAAATGATAAGCTTTATTAGAAAATAATGGGAAAGTTTGATTTAGTTACAGTTTAGGTCAAGGGTGTCAAACTCGGGTTTATTCGCAGGCCGCATTAATTCATGTGGGCCGGACCATTTTAGATCTAGTATTTAAATTTTTTTTTTAATTGGATTAAAAGCCCTAAATAGTCAGTTTTTATAGATGAAAAACAATGTTTATTTGAGCCTTTTTTCCTTAGTAATGGGACATTTCTTTCAATCTTGTTTTTCATTTCAAATGGAAACAAAGTATTTTTTTAATTATGTTCAATATTAAAGTGGAAAACAGAAAATATTTACATATTTATTTTTAGATTTTACAAAATGCTTTTTGGACTAAAAACAAAAGAAAAAATGGATTAAAAGATTGCAATGATTGATTTTAAAAAGGGAAAAATAAGGAAATGTAATGTACATTTAACATCATTTGAATTTGATCCTAAAACAGCAAGTCAGCACTCATGATTTACTTTCCCTGGCCACTCAAAATGATGCGGCAGACCAGATTCGGCCCCCGAACCAGCACTTTGATATCAATGGTTTAGGTCAATCGGTCAGTTTTGATTTAGAATAGCATAAAAATCATAATAAGAAGACAATTCTACACTATTGTCAATTAGACAGACAGGGACGCTTTGATCAAATCATATCGTTAAATTTAAAGAGTCTAACTAATGATACAAGAAAAATGATTTGGGGTGCAGTCATAAAATAACTGGGTCACAAAGTGTCTCACCAAACTGATTCAATTACAGGTTCACTCCCAAGTCTTTATTGTTTATGGACACGACTATTAAAGAAAACACAATGTATAAAGTCAATTTAACCAACAAGACATTTTGGACAGTTATTGCCAATGCCCTTATTAGTTTGTTGGAGACTACAGCAGCACTATAAATACTTCTTCTCTCTGCAGGGGAAGGGAGATGTCCACGTGGAAGTAATTGAGTGAAAAGAGGCCTCACAGGGATGAAAGAGGGAGGCTGGAATTGGGTAAGTGCTGGGATGAGAGCGAGCCTGTACTTCTTAGGTGACTGGGGTTGCCAGCCATGCGATTGGTCGCCGATACCAGCTCGCTTCATTACTGATCTTTCGTCGTTATGCTCTTTTTTTAGACTCGGGACATCAAAAACAACGACTGGGTCTCTTTTGGAAGGGTTTGGTTCTTCAGGTTTAGCAGAAAATTTGTTATATGTGACTATGTGAGGAAATAAAAAGGAGGGACAAATGGGATATCAAAGAGTTGACAAATGAGCTGGCAATGCACCTTATCGTGCTGTCGCTCTGCAACGCGCCTTAATTGCTAGTGCGGAGATAGACAAATAAATCAAGTTGGGGCTAATGAGCTTGGTAAAATGAGAAGGGACAATCAATTTCAAGGTAGATTGAATGTGTGTATACTTAAGTGTATTACACACACACTTTTTTCAACCGGTCCTGTCCAGATGCTTAGATGTGGAGAATAAGGATCAGAGTGTCTATTAATCTAAATCTAATCTTTATGTTTAATTTTTAGACTTTTAATAGCTTTAAGCGGAAGGAAAAAAGTATGTGAAGTTTTGGAATTGTTTAATTTCACCTTGAATTGATCATATTGATCATTATTTATGATATTGTGTTGTCAGAATGGCCAGGTTTTGATTGAGCATGAGCTAAAATGAATAAAGTGTCATATTTTTGCTGCAATGAGGTGCAATAGTAACTCAACATGGAATTTAAAATAGAAGAGAAACTCTTGTAAAACTGCACAAGTGTATGCCAACACAGAAAAATGTGTTGCAAAAGTAGAAGCCATAAACTTAGTTGTTTATGTACTTTAATTTCTCATACACATGGCAAGAGGTTTTCTTCCAAAGACCCTTTTAAATCAAAACTAAAAAAACCATTCGCTTTCAGTTAAATGCCATCTTGGGAAAAGGGCGGCCTGACGTCTTGCTCGCTTTCAGTCAAGTGGGTCAACTGTAGCCTGGTTGACACAGCTTTGGAGAAGGCGCTGCGGCATAAGGTTATAAGAGCTTGTTAACATTCCAGTGCCAGGGACCCCGCGTGGCTTCCTAATAAGGGACGTCTTTGTGCGGACCGCCAAGCCGGTCAAGAGACGGGGATACGACACGAGGCGACGCTCACGCCACTGGAGGAACAAACACGGCACTGTGTGCTGGTGGACAAAGGCACAACTGCACCGCGTGTGTATGACGATCTCCTCAAGCCCGAAATAGAATATGTCAAAACATTACATCATTTGGCTGCTTTACTCAAAAATAATAACGGTTAAATAAGTACATCTTTGTGTAACCAACTGAAACGCCTCCAAGATGTACCCGTACCAGCCTCAGAAAGTAAGTATTACTTGAGATAGCAAAGGGTTGGCAGTTGGGGGGCAGGCGTTGTAGATAATGGAGAACAACTTGATACCGTTAGGAAAAGTCAGTGTCAGGTCCTGGCATTGTGCAATGCCCTTACAGACACTGCCATTCTGGCTTTGTTAAGGTACTGATACTCTGAGAACAGAAATGCACCCATTTCCCATTCACCCAGGTTATACCCATTGCCTAAAAAGGCTTCCTATCTCCCCGTCTTCTTCATCCTTGACAGAGGTCTTGTCTGATTTGACAGCATCCAAAAGGATGTGGTTGTCCTTTGTCCTTGCCTTCTCTGTCACAACACCTTGCTTATCATACACATAGGCCCCTATGATTCAAACTCTCACACAATTCCCCCTGATTTGAGGGTTTGATATGATAACTTGAAACTTTTGAATGGACAGAGCAGTATCTGATAAAAAGTCAAAGACTGATACTCGAGAGACAAAACAGTCAGATTGCATGTTAGGGGGTTCAGAAATGCCAAATTGAATGACAATGTCCAGCGAGGCCACGGGTATCATTTTAGCTGTAATCTAAAGGAAGAGTCAAGGGAATTCAGCACTGAATAAAGGGAAAGTTTTGAAAAACACGCTGGAATCAACCCAACAATATCCCCGTAGAAAATTCTATCCATTCCCAATCTAGTGTAAAATTATAAAATATTTAAATTTATTTTTATAAAAAGATTAAAAGAAATGGATTTAAAGCCCTGAATATTCAGTTTTTCATAGATCTAAAACAATGTTTATATTAGCTTTTAAAATAAATCTTTAGATTTTACAAAAGGATTTTTGAACTAAAAACACAGGAAAAAATGATCAAAAAATTACAATTACTGATTTAAAAGGGGAAAAATCAGGACATTTATTACACATCTCATTTTAATTTAATCCTAAAACAGAAAGTCAGCATTCATGATTTACTCTCCCGGGCCACACAAAATGATGCGTAGGGCCAGATTTGGCCCCCGGGCCGCCACTTTGACACAAGTAAACAAGACCATTATTTGTAGTCATACTTTTGCCGATATCTACTCACTATATCACTGTATCTAACAGTCATTATTACAGTTTTTTTAATCGCAATTCTCAACAACAATCATTGATGGCTTGAAAGAATCATTATCCGCCTGAGAAATTGATCAGTAAACACAATAGCCCACCCTGACCTCAAAGAATAACATGATCCACAGCGCATGTCATCTGAAGTAAACAATCCCAAGAGAAAACAACATTAAAAGGTTTTAAAAAAAAAGTATAGACAGCAGACTCAGTACAGTAGATGGAGAAAATAGCCAATAATGTTTCCCGGCTGACAACAACATGTCCATGCACTTTACACAAAGAAAGAGCACTTCCATACACGCACACACAGGTGGCGAGTAGTGTTGCCATGGCTCCCCCTGTGCTACAGCTGACAAGTGTTTTCTGTAACCATTGGAAACACACGGAGAGCCAATGCGTGCAGCAGAACAACGAGAGGTCATTTGGAAACCTCGATAGGTCAGATTTGGCCAAACTGTTGCAACTATACAGTTTAAATAAGATCTATTTATCCTTTTGGTCAAAGTAAGTCATGTTCAGTGATGATATTTTCATTCTAATTCTAAGGTCAAGATGGAAAAGTGTAAAATTGTAAATAAAAATACCAAAAAGAATCACTAGATCATATGTTTTAGATTTCTTTTTTCTTACTGCTTTTCTCCTCTTTCCTATTTCTCATCTGTATGCGCTAACCTGAAGCAGATCCCTGTGATGTGTCTGAAATAATATTCATGCTCGAGGCCACAATTCACGAGATGATTGAGAGCTGTGTTTGAAGTGGCTAGAACGAAGAATATTGCATGCTCCAGAACTCTGTTTAAAAGACCAACTACCCAGGTCAGTTATTAGGATTGGGCACAAGGACTTTATCGCGTACTGCAGAACTGAGTTTGTTGTTTATCCTGTTTATCCGCTTTTGAAATGGAAGTGAATGACAGGCCAATGGGAGGCACAGAGGTTTCTAAACAGAGTCAGTAACGGTCCGTCACTTCCATGACACCCCTCTCAGCATACCCCTGACTCGTGAACTAACCCCACCAGCGCGTCAAAGAATGTAAACGTGACCTGGCTTGTCAAAATCGGCCTAGTTTCCCACGTCGGAGGAAGCAAAGGACCAAAAAAGAGGCGACGTCTCAGAAGAGACTTTAACGAAAGAAAAAGGGCTGTCAAGAATGCATTTTGCCATGATGGTGTAAGATATGCTGACTCACTCTTTGCAATTGCTGGTTAGTTTTGCATCAGTTTGGTGCGAGTTATAAAAATAGTCCATTTATGTTAAGACATCAGCTCTGCCGTTTTTGGGTGTATCAGCCCACACCCTCTTATATCTTCTCTGTACAGTACCATGCCTTCAAGGCCTTCTCTGCTGGCCAAAGAAATATCTGAATCATATATTATATTTTGTCCATCAATACTTAAATTAAATAATATTAAATAATTCCAAAATGTCAGTTAGCTTCCTTTCATTGATTTCTCCCCTGATTTCCACTGCATCCAGATGTGTGTTTTCATATTGAAGCATTTAACCAATCAGGTATTTATCAAAATAAAGATAAAACTAAGATGCAATCAAACATGAAAACAACCTTGGAATACATACTGTGAATAAACCATGAGTTCCTTTATACTGACTAAGAGTGCCATCTACTGTTGAAATTCTAGATTACTTTTTTTGTTTAAATACTCCAGTCTTAATCTACAGAATAGACCTTAATTCCTTCCTAGACCTCAAAATTTTCAGGCCTGACAAGACAGCATGCCCAGTTCCATTGAAGATAGAAGATGAGGTGATGTGAGGTTTGCTACAAATAAATAAATATAGAAATAAATGAAAATATAAAACAAACCTGCTATGTCAAAGACTAACAAAACTCCTTTGAGGATTTCTCCATCCTAAAATAACTGATGCCTATCATGTACCAGTAATTTATTCTTGGTCAGCATTTACAAGTCTTATTCTTGCCTTTTTGCGTCATAAAAATCCAGAGGATCATGTTTTTAGACACTAAACTGTCCATAACCCTATAAATAGACCAAATCAACAGTCATCCACCAGGTGCTTTACATAACCTGACATTCCTTGCCTGGCCTGTCATGGCTTAACAGTATTAGCCTTATTGCTTTGTGGGCCTTTGGAGATGATTAAGACTTTTTTTTTACAAGATCAGAAGGCATGTGGCTGTCAGTACTGAATTATCCAGACTAAACACCAAGACACGTGGGCAAACATTTGGTGGATTAATGCCGCTCAATGGCCCAGAAGCTAATAGCTGCAACCTACACGCGTGAGTTGTTTTGTTTTTTTGACCCACTGAGCACAGTTGCTTGTTATGCATGCATAGCTCCACAATCGGAATGCCTTTTTTTAACGATACTCAGCCCAGGAACAGTTTTTCCCCTTTCTTTTAATAGGGAAAATTTGTATTTCTGATCAAAATATTTCAAGCAATCCCAAATTTATGTAGAATGTATTGATTTATTTTTGTGCTCGGAATTGAAACAGAAATATAACATAAGTGCCTACTCTCAAATAACCTTAAAAGTAAAAGGATAACATTTATAATGATACAATTTATGCAAACTCAATGTGGAAAACAAGATGGGAGGAGAAAAGAAACAAACTACTTCATTCTTCTGCGTACAATTTGTTTATTTAGAAATTTACAATGCAATGTATCCTTTTTCCAAAAGGCATGAAAATATTTGAAATATAAACATGCTTAGAAAAGAAATGGACTTTGCATCTCTCGATTTCTTGTACAATATATGCATTGTTTTTGCACTGTCCTCAATTGTAAAATGCTCAGCATTGTTAGTGCAACTGCCACAAAGCACACTGCACAACAGATTTGATTATCTCCTCAGCTGCATGATTTCTGCATAAAACCAATGCAGCTCACTGTTACTGATAAATTATGCATAACGCTCATGGCTTTTTTTAAGGGTTACCTGCACCAGAGTGGGTATGGAAGTGTGGCGTACACAATAATTGCACACTATACTTCGTCAGACCACAAACTCCCTGGTGGTGCATAATGGACTCAGTAATGCAATGAAATCTTTATCTTCCCATGCAAGGTCCCCTTATGAATCAGACTTAATGGCGTGAAGTCAACACAGAATGGTCCCGGCTAGTGTGATGGCCTTTGTGGTTGCACGTTTGCTAATGAGGCAGCAGCAGAGTAGGGAGATGCACTTGGCCCAGGTAATTTGCACGGAACATGGGTCACCACTTCCTCTCCAGCCATATGGAATATCACTCTCAAACTCAGATAGGAAGAAAGACAAACAGATATTTTCTATGTTTTTGTTGCATGCTTTCTAAGTAACATTTCTGTGACAATGTGACAAGGATTAAGCTTTTTTTTTTAAGAGGCAGCTGACTTTGAAAGGCAGACTACACCCCAGACTGGTCGCCACTCAGTCACAGGGTGCACAGCAAGACACACGACCATTCCAACTAACAATAATCCCGCCACCAGTGGGAATCAAGCCCGCGAGTGAACCTCCACACCATCAGGCAACGCCTAATCGTATTAAAAACAAAAATATGCTTGTGTGTGTATGTTTGGGGGATACTAAAAAGAAAATATACTTATTGTAGTATTACTTGAGGAATTTTTATATCTTCAGCAATGCATGCAATTCAATCAAATATTAATGACTACTTTTGCCTGAATGTCCTTATGGAGTTTTGATATGTAAATAGAAATATAACTCGAGGGAATCACCAAAAAAATAATTGAATTGAGCTACGGACTGAATGGAATAGATAATTGCAGAATATTTCATATACTTTTGAATATATAAAAGTGGGAAAGGAGTAAATGACTGTTGTTTGTTGCTATTCATTGTTATAAACATCCACACCAACAGCACTTATAGATTATGGTGCAACATTCATTTTCTTTCATTTTCATTCTGTTTATTTACAGTTATATTTCAATTTTCTCTAGTGGGCTTTATATTATCTGTATATAATAATACTGGTTTGTGCGTTATTTATTGAGACGTTCACGTCTAATCGGAAAATGTGCTTCCATAAATATTTTGTGAAACATCTTTAAAGTAAAACAACAAGCCCTACAATTGGCTTTTCTATTTTAACCAGGAGATGGCAGTGACTGCAAAGTAATCAACGCCGATATTCAAACATTAAACCAACATGGACTGGACACTTATTGTTGTATTCTGTGGGTGTGAGTCGGCTATTAGTGGATAATTAATCAATTGGTCACCCGGATAGTGCAAATTGTGTTTGGCACGTGCGGCACTTTGCAGATTATGATGGTACTAACATGGTCTTAATGATAAAGTGCTCAATTTACATTTTTTTCTGTTACACAAATGAGTTGGCGGTTCACTTTTTATAAATATGTTTGAGTTCTGTTTTTTAACGAGTCACGTGAATGTGTCATTTTCCCCCTTCATTTAGGAAGCCATATAATTAAAACATTTTTGCAATACAAATATAAATAATCTGTAGGAAATTACATGTAATAAGAATCATGCACGAAACACATTTCAGGACAAACTTTGTACTCTGGAGGGGACGGGATTGAATACGTCGCCATGGCAACGCGGGCGTAAACAGACGGTAGGTGTCGTAAAAAGGCTGCTGTTGAAAAAGAGTCGGGAGACATTCTATTGTGGTTGTAGACGAGCGGAGTGGTGATCCGCTACTCAGGCGAGAAAAGGGGAAAACAAACACGCTTCTTCTCCTCATATTGGCACTCATGCCACTCGGAGACACACGGATTTCCACGCGGCACCCCAGAACTCGGCTCTTTTGTGAAAAGGACGCACGATGAGCCGGTATACGAAGAGTTAAGACTCGATCACCCAACTGTTTATCTCGGCGGCTAGCAGGCTAGCTGGCTATATGCGCGGGGAGCCGCTACTACGAGGAACCGCGAAGAGAAGCTCTCGTGTTGTTGATCGATGGGAAAACAAACCCCTACAAACTGCCTTTTCATCGCTTTTTGTTGCCTTCTGTGAAGCGTGAAACTTTGAAGAATGACCCAGTGAGATCCGATCGTCCGCTTATTCTTTTTTTCTTTACTTAAACAGAAAAGAAGGAAAAGTCTCTCAGGTTTGTTGGCTTGATTTCAACTTGGCTTGCATGGTATAGTGTCTCTTTTTTATTTTGGCATCAATGTATTTTTCTTTTTTGTCAATGGCTCCATGTGTGTTTTTTTCTCTTTTACAAAAGGTTTCGCGTGACACTTGAGTTGCATTTTCTGTTTCTCTGATGGAAGAAGATAAGAACATTTCTTATCAGATGCCCGCATCTTCTGCAAGTGGTGACAAAACAGCTAACTTTAACTCTAGTTGGATGCGTGTGATGTTTTTGCAAGAAAACAACTCTTTATGAGTCATTTGTCACCTGATCAAAACATTTTGTCATTTGTGAAAGTGTTCCCAAGTTCATCTATTTATGCTTTAAATGCAGAATAAATAGAAATACCACCAGGGCATTTGTATACCCTTTTTTTCAGTACCCAAAACCAACTTAAAATAAATCAAAGCATGCCATAATATTGACCTAAAATGTCTTTTTGAATGAATCTAAACATCCACATTTAAAAGGCTCATTCAGATCACTTTGGGTTTTGACCCATGTCTATGTTTGATACCCCCTTCCTCTAAAAAAATAACCTGTTGACATTTTCAACAGCCGTTGCCAAGGATATTTGCATGTATTTGTTTTCTATTTGCATTGCTCGCCTTGTTTATTTGTTAGAGAAAATTACCAGGATGTGAAATGAAACAAGACCCCTTTTTGATGCAAATGAAACTGCCATGCCCCCTCCCCTCCTCGCAAGTGACCCCTATCTATATTCGTTGCTTGCACAACGGATCTTAATTTATTATGAAGACTCGTGTTGTTTCCCTCGAATGAGAATATTTGTACTGGGCTCAGCGGCCTGGGGGTGTCTGGAAATGTTAACCACAAAGCTCTCACTGGAAGATCACGCTTCTTTTGGTGATCCCAAGCAAATTAAAAGTGTAAATATGAGCCTAATGAATCAGTGGATCTGAAAATTTAATAATCACCTGGTTTGGTTCGTGTGTGTCATTGATAAAATAACGCTGTGGCTTCATGTTGGATTCTTTTGATTATTTTAACAACCTTGGCAGTGCTTTGGAATGCTGGCCCAGTACTAAATGATTCTATATTAGGCATAGTGTGTGTTTATTTCAACTGCGGTCTGAATTGCTTGAGCCTTTAAACATCAGGTAAGTCTTTAAAATCAATCAAAATAAACTGCTAGCCATCTAAGAGTGGAGTACATACATTCTAACCCTGAGATCTTGGAAAATAAATACAACTATGGATTGATAAAGTCCCTATGAGAGGCAAAGGGTGGCTTCTGTTAATTGGTGCTGATTTTTGGAGGCTTAATCTTCATCTCAGAGTGTAAAACGCTTGTGTCATTAGGATCGTCTCGTCTGCACTCTTTCTTGTGTGTATTTTTTTTTTTTTGTATTTGCGATCAAACATTATTGACTCCCTTAGTCGATAACCTTGGCAACTGGGGCTTTGCGTCGCAGTGACAGCTGGGTGGGAAAGTGGGAGCCTCGTCTGATCTTTTCACTAAAGCCGCTCACAAACAGTGTTAAATGCTCTTATTTTTATTTGGGTGGTCTTTGTGGGCTCCAGATTGCCTCTAAGTAGGGGTATTTTACTCCCAAAATTTGGCACATTGCATTTTTTTTTATATTTTTTTTTGTGAGCAATGCATTAGCTCATTTTTTCTTTTTGTTTCCCAAAAATATCTGTTGGTAATGTTGTGCGATAATGCACATGTTTGCTGTTGAAATATTGATTATTAAGTAAGATGCTACTGTGCTGGTGTAAAAAAGTAGTAGTGGATTGAAGTTTTTATGTTAGTTTTCTGGAAAACAAGATATTTTTTATTAAATTGATAGTACAGAAATTGTACATGATAAGTTTAAGAGTAGTGTGAAGAAATTGTCAATATTTTGATTTTTATCAATAAAAAAAGTTGATTAGTGTAATAATTGATGACTTTTCAATTAAATGGTTAACCTCCAGTTAGAGTATCGTCGCAGTACAATTTTGTGTACTTATTTCGGGCCAGTCCTTGACCTTTATAGATGCAATGAAGTCATTTCAACAATTTCGATTCACCTCTGTTGCAATGAAGTCAGTAGGATTAACTCAATATCTTAATCTGAATCCAATTCTACTGATAGAACAATGTAGATCATCCCTTGAGAAAATTCCCCAGTTTATCTGGTTCATCCTGTCAAACCCTGCTGCTGAAGATGAGATGAAGTATTAGAATATTACAGCGTCACCCGCCGCCGCCTGTCGCAACCTTTGTCATTCTGTTTTAAGTCAACACAGAGCCTAGCTTTCGCTTCATCGTGCCCCTGTTTCCTCCCGGTAATGAGGCATTTTGCGGCTCTTAGCATCTGCCCCAACTTGAAACCTACGTTTTGTATGCAGGGCTCATTTCCCATGCATGCAGAGTGGGGGCGCCTTTTGATTTTGCCCCTTTCTCTTTGCCTGTTTTTTTGTGAGGCACGGGAAAAACAGCAGATGTGCTGAAAAAGTTTCTCTGTTCACATGAGCCAATTTGCTGCTTATTCTAAACAGGGTTTCCGCTCTGTATTAGGTTTCCCTCCTTAGCCTGCTTTTGGCATGCCGCAGGAGACAAGCCGTCGCTGGGGTGAAATGCAATAGAGAGAGAGGCTAATTTGACATTGGGCAAAGGTTTGTTCTCAGGCTTAATTTTCACTGGGTTTCCATTTCTATTCTGTTGGCCAGCATCTGGTTCAGAATGAAAGAGGGGACTAGATTCCATAGAGCGCATTAAGTGGTCTTTACCCTTGTCTAAAACCAGAGGGGCGACCTTCCAAGCCAATGGGAATCCCAAAAAACTGAAGCTGAATATGCATGGCAAGCTGTGATAACACACTCTACTGTATGAGACAGTGAGTTAATGACGAGCACCAGCCGTTGAAGGGTAATTACTAGGGAATAATATCCACATTATGACTTGCCATTTACACAGTTGCTCTAAGGCAGTATGTTCTACACTTTTATCTTATATATCAATGCTGCATTTCTCTTGTATTCACTTTTGATTTGTGTTAAGAAAAAGCTATTATAATGGTTTATTTGTGCATTTAATGTATGTTGGCCGGTGTTACCAACGCCATTTGCCAGTTGTTAACAGAAACAAAACCTGCTCCGTGTGCATTATCTTTTTTGCTGCTGCAGTTAACACGGTCATTGACATAATCCTGGTAATGCTCCTTGGGTAATTGAGGCCTAACACTTGTTCTCTCAGGAGAGGGCAAGACGCTACATGTTATGTTGCCCCTCAGTGCATCTCATTATTCTACCCTGTCCGAGTTTGTCCGAGGTATTTTCAAGTACTCCGTGAAGGTGAGGGACTTTTAACCACTTTTCCTCTTCCATCCCTTGAGCCCCTTTCTGATCCTAGTTAAATCTTATATCTACTCCCAAGATCTGGGCAGCCATGTCGATGCCCTAACCGCCTATGTCATAAGCTAAATGGCTTTTGATTTAATATCTTACTGCAACGTGATATGATATTACATTTATTCCCCCTCCAGCTATACACTTACTTCTTGTAGTGACATGTTAAAGTTGTACTTTCTTGGCCTGTATTGACATTGTTGGCTGACTCTGTCCTTTTTTTTCTTCCTCTAAACCAATACGATTATCTTTAAGAAAAAAAATGTTGTTGGGTCACTATCAAATTACACTGTTGGCTTTTTAGTACAGGCAAAATGGCCCCTACTCTTGAGATGTTATTGTTGTGTATTTTTCGATTATCACTACAGACAGTTTGTAGAAGTCGGCGTGATGCTGAGGTCCAAAATTTTGGTTTATTTTAGATTGCGCTCTAGTCAATTTTCCAACTCAAAAAGCATAAAGAATTGCCTTGTACATATCCACCCACCTCCAAAACATAACTCACCGTATTGTGGCTCTCACCTTGTATATATAATGTGCCCTAAACATTATTCACTCGTAAAATCTTTAAAGTGATGATGTTTTTTTATGATTTCATAAATCAATGAATGGCATTCGGATGCAGCAGATCACCATTCAGGCTTTCCTTCTTGTTTATGGTACATTAAACACTCACAGGTTTTTACAGTGAGAGCAGGTAGACACTGTGCATAAATCTAGATTCCTCTTTAAAAAAATGCAGTGCAGCTGTGTCTACATCCTCTTAATTGGATTCTGTCTATTTTTAGCAATATTGGACTAGGTAAGCGCAGATGGAGGTGGATGCATTTTTTTATCGGAGGCTACACATTTTCGACAGTCTGCACTGTCGCTCACTGGGCCACTCTGAGCCCCCCGACATGAGCCCGCATCTTGAAGGCCTAACACAAGGAATCTGTCAGTGTGTTCCACACTAATCTGCTTGCTCGTTAGCCGCGCCCTCGCTCTAGTCTAATAGGCATGTTCTAATGAGCTCTAATTGAAGGCGGGTAATTTGCATGGCTGCCCTCATTGTCTTTCTTGAAGCATCTTAAAGCTCAAAGCTGCTCAAAAGATGATTGGAAGTCTAACATGATTTAGTCTTAGACAAAGTCTCTTGTCCCTGATCCCAGATTGTGGTGTCTTTGTTTTGTAGTCAATTCTTGGCACGACCCTTGGTGGCAGTAGAGTTTATGGCTGTGTTTTTATGGTTTTATTTTTAAAGCCATGAACTTGGCGATGGTAGGAAAGGTCATTTTTCAAAGAACATCAAGTGTTAAGGAACAAGCTGGCCAGCTTTAATCAAAGAATATACTTGGCTCTTGTCACAATGCAACAAGAGATTGCTCAATTTGTAAAGTCAAAACTTGTAAGGTGATACAACTGCAGTACGAGATGGCACTACACTTTGATTTGCACTGGGAAGCAGGCGGTTTAGTCTTAATTTGATTGGTAATTTTATATCCCCGCCATCTCCAGGCTTTTTTCTTTTTATTGCAAGTATACATAAAATGATTTTCCTAGAGAGAAAATGTTCAAACAGACGCTGGAAGCTTTTCTTGAATTGGCCATGAGCCATCTCATCTATGCACGAATAGCAAAAAAAAAAGCTCCCAGACGTACTCAATTGAAATAAATTTGTTTGCCAATTCCTTATTCTCAAAAATGCCTTTTTTTCTAGAGGTATCATACATTACATTTTCATTTACTAGTTGGCCAAGAACAAAATGGATAATTACAGTTCCGTGAATTTGTTTTCTGCTATGACTTGATGTAATGAGTTTGCCACTCTTTATTTTTATGTACTTGCAGAGTTCCTGGCCCAAGGTTGCTCATGCATCGGAAACCTGATTGAACATGACTAACCAGCCACAGACGGAGGCTGCAAACCTCACCCCATCTTGTTGCTCTAGATGCCAACCTGATGCACCATGACGGGGTGGCGTTGAAGTCAACTCGCTGACAACCATCTGGATACCTTTCCCTCCGCCAAATCCCTAGACATCACCCTTTCCCAACCTTATCCTGCGCCCACCATGCTGCGCTTCCTTCCTCTCAAACTTGGCCGGCTGTACCGCTGTCTCAAGCTCCTGTTTGTGCTGGGGCTTTTTGTCATTTTACTGATGAACACCCACAACCTGTTTGCCTCGTTCCAAAAGAATGAGCTCACAGATCGACGCTTCATCAACCTCAACAAGTGTCCCGCCTGCTTTGGCACGAGTTGGTGCCGCAAATTCATGAACGGACAGGTTTCGTTTGAGACGTGGGGGCGGCTGCGATTCCTCGATATGTTCAACGTCAAGAATGTTTACTTTGCCCAGTATGGGGAACCCAGGGAGGGCACGCGTCGCATCGTGTTGAAGCGACTCGGCTCCAACCAGGAGCTGGCCGAGATAGACCAGAAGATCTGCAAGAGGGCCACAGGAAGGCCACGCTGCGATCTTATCCAGGCAATGTATAAAACTGAATTTGCCAGGATCAATGGTGACGTTCGTCTACTTACTCCAGAAGTAGTCGAGGGATGGTCAGACCTGGTCCACTGTCCCTCTCAGCGGCTGCTGGATCGTGTGGTTCGACGGTACGCTGAGACCAAAGACTCTGGCAGCTTTCTACTTAAAAACCTGAAGGATACGGAGAGAATGCAGCTCCTTATGACCTTGGCGTTCAACCCGGAACCACTTGTACTCCAGGTAATATCTTTTAGTCCTAACACCTCTGCCTACATTTGCCTTAATATTCACAAAACTGTTGAAGCTCTGATTTAGACTCTTGAAACAGGTAAGTTCTCACCTCTCTCTCATTTTCTGAACTGCTTTATCCTCACTAGGGTCGTGGGGGGTGCTGGAACCTATCCCAGCTAATATTCGGGCCAGAGGCGGGTGACACCCTGAATTGGTGGCTAGCCAATCGCATGGCACAAGGAGACAGACCATCATTCACAAAAAAATTGAGTCTCCAATAAGCCTGCCGTGCATGTCTTTGGAATGTTGGAGGAAACTGAAGTACCCATAGAAAACCCACATAGGAGAAGATGCAAACTCCACACAGGTAGACTGACCTGGATAGAGGTGAGTTTAAGGTGAAATGTGTAAGCTGATCCACTGACAGTTATAATGAAAAATTGGAATCATTACATCAAGTAGAGGTAATTTATTAGTAGTTATCGTACTTCAGGTTTTTGTTTGAATAAGTTGACCATTAAGCACCTGTAAATAAAGCTCTTTCAGGAAATTACTTGGTAAAAAAAAAATCTTGTAGATTTAGGAGGAACTGTTGCACCTGCTTAAGATTTTTTTGGCAACACTAGCTATCCGACCTCCGAAGGACCTATAGTATATTTTTTTTCTAAAGGATGGTTTTGAGAGCTGTGGCCTCCCTGAAGATGAGAGGCTTTTGCTGGCGGCAACACTGCATATTTAACACTATATGTAGGGCATATTTGAATTATTCAGGATTGCATTTGTAAATGGTCCAAGTTCTGTTTAATTTTAATACATGTCCAGTCGGCTGCTGTCATCAGTGGGAAAATGTGCTTGGAATGTAGTATATCATAGAATTGCCCTGTGTTGTCTAGTTTGTTATTTCTGCTTTTTAATAAGAATGCAATTTATCAGGGATTGGTGGGGAGAAGTTTTTGAACTAGCCTTAATATATTCTGCTGTAACTTTCAAAAGGTGGGAATGCACCAAATGAAAACTGACTGACTGAGTGGAGCCTTTGACTGCATGGTTGGGAGTGTGCATCTGACATTGCTGCCTTTCAAAACGCAACAAGTACGAGGCGAGTCTGCAGACATTGGCTTCCGGAATGTAAATTCTGAGAACAATGATAACAGTGAAATGTGGTTGCCTTATGTTTACTTTTATTTGTAGTGTTGTGAGAAATGAAGGTGAGAACAAATAACAGGAAGCAAATGCTTTCATAACATGATCTGCATCCAAGGAGATGTTATTTTTAATTTCAGATCCCGCACATTATGTGGGTATAATCAGGATGATCACTCTTCTTAAGGACACTCTTTGAAGATGCCAAATTTTGGCTTATTTTCCAATGAGCTCAATGCCAACTGATTAGTTTTACAGCGAGACAAAACCAAGTCAGTTTCAAGCTTTTATGCTTTAGCTTTGACACTAAGTTGCTATTCAGAAAGTCAGAAAGGCTTCATAGGGTCATAGAAGCATCCCCCCTTCACCGCGGTCACTTCTGCCTCCCTCTGTGATTTACAAGCTTCCAATCAATTTCAATTTAAATCCGCCATTGACCGTGTCTCGACAGAACAACAATGGTCACAGCCCATGTAGACTTTCAATAATTCACAGACTGACCTACAACCCCCCTCCGCCTTTTACTCATCCGGGCGGACACCTCCAGGCATTCCAGAAGACAAAAAGCGAGATCAGCTGCTTTTATCTCCAGTTGATCCATAACGCCTGATTAGCCTTGTGTGGTCATTCCCCTTCCCCCCGTTATCCGTCTCTTGCCTTGGTTTTTCCGCCTATGTCTTTCCTCTGTTTCATTGTATTGGTATATGCTTCACAAACTCTTGATTATTTCATTATCGTGGCTCTTGGCATTCTACCACAAGTCCAAGTCTGTGTGTTTCAGACCCTCACATTGATGTGTATAACGTAGATGGCAGATCATTACATCGATAACATTGTGAAATCTCTCTGGGGATTGACAAATTCGGGTTGTATGTTGGCTTCACTGGTCGGAAAGACTAAAATATCTCATGAACATGCTTTTGAGGCAGTACGCTATGGACGATTAATAGGAGGAGAGAACATGCTGTAGGTCTTCCTTTTTGACAGGGGTTATATTAGTTGAGATGTGCAGACTGGGTTTTAACAGATAAATGAGCAAGAAGAAGGTTTCATAAAGCCGCATTCCCACCACTTCTTTTTTTATTTTGTCTTGTTGCAATGTTCAGTAAAATTCTAAGGCCTTCATTGCAAGATTTACAATTTTCAGGTTCACCATCCGTAGTACAAGTGATTTCCTGCTGTTGTTGGTTGGCAGTGCATCCCTTTCCTCTGGCTTTATTCACTTGAATAATGTGTGCAACATTTCTACTGTTTGCTCATTGAGCTGAGCTCTGGCTCTCAGAATGGCTTGTGTTTTACTTTTGAGGCCACTGGCAGTAAATCGGCCCCGTTTCTCTGAGACACCAGACCTCCTTTGTCAGTGGGAAACAATCTGCTGTGCTGTTTTGGCCCAGGCCAACAATGGCCCGTTTCTGTGTGTTGTTGTGCACTACATAGCGCACACGCAAACACAGCCCCCATTCCTGTCATATGAAAGACCATTTGGCCCTAGAGAATAAATATTTTTAGAGGACAAAAATGACCATAGTACAATACAAAAAGCCATTTGCAGTCCTTCCTTGGTTTCCTCTTGGCTGAATGCAATGCTTTCACATGAAAAATATCCACTCAAAAGCTAAATCCTTCACAATATTCTGCATGCATGTTTTGCACAGCTGTGAAAGAATGCAGTCACACAGCAAGAACTTTCATGCAGTTGTCACTGTGCTAACTCTATTTAATATGATCATTTCATGTTTGCCATCTAGTACCATGAGATCGGACTGTACAATTTTTGCTTATGTAACCTTAGTTGGAACATCACTCTGTTGTAAACCCAGGAACCTTTGTACAGTAAGTGTGTAGTTAAATAACCGTTTAAAATGTATTTCAAGGTGAGTATAGTCCCCATCTCCATTTGCTCTTCTCATGTATCATTCATTTGTCTTGTTAAATGCAGAATACTTTGCCTTGAAATGTTCAGAAATGGGCTTCCCCTGACAATCCTTAAAAAAAAAAAGAAATAGACATGTCTAATATGATAGTGGAAAGCTTTCCAATTATAGTGCTACAGCTGTCTTGTGTTTCTATGTTAATTTGTGTGGCCGCTGAACATACAGTAAATGCTAATTTCATCAGATAATATAAATAAGTTTGTCTTCCTCCTCAGTAAGGAAAGTCACCTGATGTTGGTCAATTGATTTGGCGTCCTGCTTAAATTGACATCATAATTCAGTTTGCACGAAAATCAAGTCATAAGGAGATGCCTAGGGCTAATACTGGGAAATAATTACAGGCATATTTTAGTAGATCAGTCTTCTCTCGGTGTTTGTCTCACCATCCTGCTTTGCTTTCAGTATTGCTCTCCTTCAATGCACTGTGTAATGAATGGCTCAGTGAGCATTCCCCTGCTTTAGAGAACGTGGAAAATTATTTGCGCAGCGAGGAGTGCCTCTTGAGTTCTTGCATACGTCTTTGTAAAATGCACAAATTTACTATGCTCTAATGCTCTTCCTAACCAGCCACAGTATACAAAACATTCTGATAGCAAGTCCACAGACACTGACTAACTCGGAAGTCCAATAGACAATCATTGCCCCCAGGCAGGTCAAATTGGTTGATGGTAATTTTTCCAAATTCGCTCGATACAAGGCCAACATTTTAACTTGATTATATGTTTAAATTGCTTGTTGGAGCAGTTAATATTTTGGAAAAACACATTACATCAACGGGTAAAGGCTCAGTTTAGAATACGGGAACTGAAATGTGGATAATTTCAAATGGCAGATGGGTGTTTGTGCCATTTCTGATTGGGTGCCTCACTAAAAAGGCCAAAACATTGCAAAGCTTGTTGCACTCGTTTTTTTAGATGGAACATGCCTGAGGATGTTTGCATTTAGAAATGCTGATCTCGCTTCTCTTCCCTCCATTGGTTATAAAGTCTTTTCCTTGTTGCAGCTAATTTGCCATTCTTGGCACGTTTTCCTTTGGCTAACTGACTCACTGATTCATCAGGTGATGCTCGTGTTATACGTGCTACCACCGTACATCTGGTCCAACAGAGAATTTGATTCGTTTTGCCCGGTCTACCATTCCAAATCATTAAGCCTTGCAAGTGGGCCAGGAACATGTGACTTTGCTCGCACCCTTTTTGCTCCTCTGCTCTGTTTTGCTCAGTGAAGCTCAGAATAGGAACTGACAGGCTGTGGGCTTCACCCAGGCAGTGGTACTCTCATCTCCTCCAGACTCAAATCTGTGCTGCTTTTGCCTCCCTTTTCGTTACCACCTTCCCAAGAACCACCTCCTCTCTTAACACTCGTCCTTGGCTGACACTAACATGCTTGTCAGAAAGATCCTGTCGTGTAGAGCCATCTGTTTTTCTGCACAACATATGACACTGATGCAGCAGTGCAGAAAAAAAGCAGAGCACAGATTTGATGGATGACCTTATTGTCGATGCTAACATTTTGGACAGCGGGAACTTTACATAAATGTGAAAGAAAATAATCAAAAACTCCAGCAGCATGCTGTGGTCTTTGTTTTTTTTCCCCATTGGAAGGGAAGGTGATTCTTAGTCTTGTGAATTTAATGAGGTTGTGAATAATCAATCACAATCCTCAATTTCTTTGGGGACTGAAGTGAAAAGAAACTGGTAATTCTGGCACACTTGGTGAAAATGACACATGAGACATGACTCTCCCATCATCAGTTCATTGTCAATGAAGAAGCCAATTTAATATACAAGATTACATTTGAACAAATTTTTGCTTATTAAATAAAAGTTTTGCAGTCCTGTTTTGCAGGAGTAAATAATTTTCAATGCAACCTTAAACTTTATTTTACTGGTTGCAACAAACTCCCGATTTGGCTTTTTCAAGCAGTTTTTATCCTTGTAATCACAGACATGCTTTCAATTCTGTGGTAACACTAACTCCTTTCCCCCAAGGCAGTTTCAGTGGCTGAGGTCCAAAAGTAAATAGTCTTTAGAGATTAATTCCTTATTTTGTTCCTGTTTCTTGTGAATCGTGACTCTCCTTAGCCCATAAGAGAGGAGCTGTTTATGCCGCTTAACCCTGATTCAAGTGGTCCCAATCCCCCCCTTCATTATTCTTCTAGTCCTTTGTGTACAGACTGAATCCTGTTAGGATAGAGAGTTATCCAGGCCCAACTCCCCTTTTTTGGATGCCCTCATTGGATGGCTTCCTTGTTGGAGGGTGGAGGGTAGGGAAAAGTTTGATGGCAGTCTCTGTTGTACAAGCTAAACAGTGCCTTGTGGTGTTGTTTCCCATTTGAATGAGGCTGTCTGCTTGTGTCCCCGTAATCCTTAACAAACACATGCGTGACAGCTGTGTTTGGTTAGGTATAAATGCCTGTGGTTGACCCCCCCGACCTCCCACCCCCTACTGGAGCACCTTATACCACCCACCAGCTTCCCCTCCATCCCCCAACTCAAGCTTCTTTCTGTCAACGCCTGCTACCCACCCCAGTGTTAAATCCACTGACCTGGTTTGTAGGACACAGGACAAAGTCAAGTCACACACAATCCACATTTTCCCTTGGGCTTCTTAACACAAACGCAACCAATATGGATCAGTAAAAAGTAGCTCTTTGCTCCCCTGGATGCCCAGGAGATTCCAGCATCTCTATATTACAGTAAGACTTGTTTAAGCACTTTCCCTCTGTGATAAAATTGTCTATAGCATTTAAAGTACAAGGCGCTTGGTTTCTGTCAGAGGAAAATGTTTGCTCAAGACACAGCATCAATAGATCTAAATGCACTAGACTTCTATGTGAGTGTTTCATGAAATCTCTTCTCCAAGTGGAAATAGTGCGTTTTGAGATGGCTCTATCTATCTTCAGCAGTGTTTAGAGCAGTTTTACGCTCAACGCCACTCTATAATTGCCCCCGTCTCTGCTATTCACAACCCTTGATGCTGACCTCAAACCCACAGCCATCGGAAGTGAGGCCCACGTTCCAGTTGGGTTCCTCCCCAGTCTGCGTGGGCGGCTCAACCACCCAGACTGATTCAACATTGCCTGCCTGTGACTTTATACATTCCTGGCTTTCCCAGTAAAGGGGATTTATGAGGTTTGTACTCCGTGGCTCAGGTTCAGGTCAGCACACAGTTATCACTCGAAACCACTAGGCCTGCCCCTTCCTTCTTTGCCCTTCTTTTTTTCTTTTTTCCTTCATTTTCATTCTCCTTTACACTCCAACGACAGAACATACCATATTTAGCTTGCCCTCTTTTATCTGTGTTCAGTAGATGTAGTATTTTATTTGACAGTCAGGATAAAAAAACATGTTCAAACTGACTCATTTATCAACAGGCTTCATAAAGTATTGTCTATTGCAAGAGCTACAAAGTGATATCTTAAAGGAATTTCAATCCCATTGTTTAAGCATAGCTAATTGATATGCTTTAATCAGAGTTTTGACATGCAACAAAAAAGAAGCAGTGGAGAGATTGCATTCATGCCAATAAACTAACTCTTATGCATAAAATGTCCATTACAGTCAAATGTAATGTTTACAAAAGTGTTCAGAATTCTTTTTTATTTTAAATTGTTTTTACAGACCAATTTCTTCTCTTCCCAGGAAGGCTGTAAGCTTCACAGAGGGTGACTTTGCAGTCTTTGAACGACGTCCATAGTAATGAGGCAGACGGAAGAAATTCATAATCATACCACACTGCACATCTTTTTATCTTTTTACAGAAATACTTTCTCAATTCACTTTGCTCACAAATAATTTATAGCTATGCACAAAAGACAACGTTGCAGCCATTGCATGCAGGTTTGGTCAACAGAACCGTGATTGCAATGAGCTACTTTGTGGGCAATAGCTATCACAGAAAATATCTTGGACCATGCTTGCAAGGATGGGGTGATTATTGCCTGTTTCCTAGTGAGGTATGAACACTGGCATTGGGCTACCAGACACCATTTGAGACTTCAATTGCCCTCAAAATACCAGAAGGGGCTCCACTACACATCCTAGACATGCATGCACAAGGCGAATAAGACATTTGTTTTTCCCTCCTGACCCCAGAATGCCAGTCACAGCATCACAAAGGCACATCTGACTCAGCCTCAAAAAACTTGCGTCAATGAGAAACCGTTCTCTTGTGTGGTGTCTGTCACGAACGCTTCTGCCCTCCACACTTCCTCAGGCGACGCTGATCATTTGATCTTCGGAACTCGCCTCTAGAGTCCTGTCCCAACATGCTTGTCATAAAAACGTTTGGGTTTAGTTGAGGACAGAAAATGTTGAACATTTTAAACCACACCATGAACTATTCGTGTGGATAACTACACATTTTCTATGTATTCACTGATTTATGGATGTTACCTTCCACTTCAATTTTTTAAGGCTTTCAAGTATCAATGCAGCTCTGCGCCACAGTATTTGCTCACTTGCATGTGTGTATAGTTGATTGGCCAGTGTTCTTGCATGGTAGCCAAGGCAATATCTTGGGAGCTGCTGATGTTTACTCGGCCCCTGAAAAGAGGTTGTTATCAGCTCCGGTCACGTTGCATTTTCTCATTCATATGCGGTGGGATACAGTTTCACGTAGAGACACAAACACGCGCACAAAGAGCTTCTTTCGAAGTCCCGCATGCACGCTCGTGCCCTCCCCCAAGTTGTCCAGTAGAAGGGCACGTCTTTGTCAGCAGATGTCAGGACGCAGGTGTGTGTTCCCTGTGCCGCTCGCTCTAGTCGTTTCATCCTCCTCCTCCTGAGGCTGCCCATTTGTCTGTGGCCCCGTTTCATTTCAGCCCACTCCAATCCCCCCCTACCCCCGGGAGGACGCCAGTGTGTCTGTTGTATTAAAGGAAGGGGAGCGGAAAGCACACACATCTCCATTCAATGCTGCTGTTGTGCTCTACCGGCTCTACCTTTTTAGGTTTAGGAAGGGCTGAACCTAGAAGTCACCGTGAGGTCACCAGTAATAAAAACACTCACATTTGTCTGTGTGAGTGTTTGACATTCCTGTTTATTACTTTCACATGTTTTGATAACTCCCTAACTCCCCTGTCTTAAAAGAAGTATGACATGCGATATGCAACTCCTGTCCATAGCCACAAATTGATCAATGACTTTACGGCATAGTCTGAACATTGACCGTGGATGTAGCAATATGATTAGATTTTTTCAGCACTGGGCTTGTTAAGGTTGTTGTCGTTTTTATAATTAGATATACAACATCACTTTATGGTTTTACTACAGGCTTTAGTGACAGACTACAACTTATCCCAAAAGTGTGTATCACATTGCTGATACAGGTTGCTTCAGTCAGATAATTACCTTAAACGAAGGGTGTGGACTATGCTTGCCTATAATGGTTTTGCTACTATGTTGAGAGCGGAAGCATCAGTTGCCACAGGATTGAAAGCTGAAAGTGTAAAATAATGATCCTGTGTGCAAATAATTCATGCTGAATATCCATTGTTCATATGCTGCAACTAGCCACTTGAAAAGCACACTTTAAAATTTATTTCTTTTTCCACATACAATATTTATACATTTCAACTAGCAAAGAGAAGACTTGGCTTCACAAAAAATTGTTGGATTGTCATAACCAAAATTGCAGTCTCATCATATTTCAAATTTACTGCATAACCAGAAGAGACAAATGGTAAAACTTACAACCTGCATGCACCACATAGTCACAGAAACCTTCCAATTCTGTTCAGATAGTCTCATAGTTTAGCCAATTCATTGTGTTCCTCTTTCTATGCCTCATTGCAGACGGTAATGGCTTCTGCAGATTTACCGTTTTAAAGAGCGCTGAGAGAGAATGATTGGTGGGACATGCGGTGTATTTGTCAAGCTCGGCAATAGGAAGTTTGAGTGTTTCATGTCCGCTAGCGTTCTGTAGTCTTCGCCTTTGGCCCCATTGCATTTCAGAAGTAAATATAGGCTGCTCATTGAAAATGGCACCCACATACGAGTTATGACAATCTCCGTAATTGATGAAGCGTACTGAAAGACGTCAGTGCGTTTGAATGAGCAGCATCTATGTTAAGAATAGAGGATGCGGGTTCTGAAAGACACAGAGGCCTTCTCAAAGCGGATGCTGACAGTAAGTCTCAAAGTAGCCTGAGGTTAATCATCCTTTTCCTACCCCCTCCACCCTTCATATATCCACCCCGAGCTTCCGGCACTTGGGTTGCGTAAACTGACAACAAAAGAGGGCAGGCCAATGCGGGTTTACTCCCTTTTGATTTGGCTTCCTCTAGACTCCTATTTATCCAACCTGGTCCAGGGCCACTGAGCAGAGAGGATGGAATTTTTACAAAGCCGGTTTAGCTATTACATTGGAGAGGCTAAGTTTTGTCAACATGGCTAAGAGCTGCTTAGAATTTCATCACCATGGAGCAATCCAAGGTTTGAATTTGGGTCAAAGGGAAGCGGGCCTGATAGGGATGTACCATCGAATGATCCGGCTTCAATCTAATCTTGCTATACCCACTTTGTACGTGTAGAAAGCCACTTTAGCTATATAGCCTCTTTGGACTCTAATCCAAAATTCCTCTGGCATCTCTCTAAATTGTCAGTTGTGTCCAAGCCATAACAAAGCAGTGGACACTTAAGCATGTACTGAAATAAATGCCACTCTCCTCCTTTCTGCCAATATTACAAATGTGGAAAGTCTTTGTGAGAGGCTATTAATCCAAAAGTAAGGACGGAATAGGGAATGAGTCCTAGCCAAGACAAGATGACAGGCCCAAATGAAGTGACAGTTGAATTGAAGCCTGTTGTGCTTTCTGGACGCAATTTTGTCTGTGCCCAATTGATTGGGATACCTTTGGGAAATGTTTCAGTTGAAGCTGCACAGCTTGCACCTTCTTTCTGTCCTCTCCCTGTGATCTTGCGTCTATTTTGGTCACATTAATATCACAAAATACCAGGGTATGGTTTACATTCATATGACAAAACAGACAGACGTGAGTAGGTTTGTCTCGGATATGCTTTCATATGAATTTTTTATCATTTTTCCATTCGGTAGTCATTTTTGGGGTAAGGTTTCTTTGGGAATATATTTGGATTGTTGCATTATTTCTACGCTGCTAACTGACTGACTGCTTTTGTTTCTCTTCAGTTCACTTGGTAAATTACAGCTTAGTCAATTTTGAAAAAGTTGTTAGGACTGCTGCATCACTCCAAAAAGGTCGCCCTTTTGATTTCAATTCGTAAGACAAAACTGTATAGTACTGGTGTGTACATTTTTCAATGCTCTTGGAATGATTTGCATTCAAAGAACAAAACATTCTTTGCCTTTTACAGCTTTAACGTTTGAGCAATATATTTCCGCTTTTGTTCAACCAGCTATATATTATTTTTTTTTGTTATATCCACTTATGTGCATTAAGTTTCCTACCCTGTCAATGTGCAGCGATCCGTGAGAATAGGGATATACGTTTAAATAATTTGTATTTCATTAATATTTCAAGAGATGTTTCCATGCATATGCAAAAGCCTCTTTGCAGGCACTGAGAGCCAGCTGAGCGTCACGTTTCCTCTGGTGACAGTGTGACATGGCGATCAGGAGTAGTTCACACCCTGCCAGGAGTAACATGCTCTGTTCCTTGACATTTCACCAACGCTATCAGGTTTCAGGACTCGGAAACACAAGTTCCCTACCCTCCTCTCTGTCACTGTGTGGCGGCTGCCTTGCCAGGAACAGCAGCTTTTGTGGTATTCATTACATAGGAAGTTGCAGCCCATTTCTTAAGCCTCTGATCTGGCACATCTGCAGTATTTTTAATTGCAAAAACTGAATTTAACTACTGTGTTCTAAAAGAAATGCAATGTTTTTCTTAAACAATTGACATGTTATTGCAGTCAACACTATTTGCATTAACTACTTCCTTGTGGTAATCAGTTCTTAGGGATGTAGAGGAGGTAGTAGGAAATAATAGCTACTTTTATAAGTGGTTGCATTTGATCATCCATTTTGGCAGTTCTTTTTCAGTTAGTTGGTTGAATCAGATTTAAATGAGGGGATGCCACACCCGTCTGACCGTAGTGCCCTGTAATTATTTATCGCGCTCGCCCTGCAATGGTCTGACGTCTTGTTTGCCAGTCCAATCCTGAAAAATGCAGTTAGACAACGTCATACAGCGCTTAAAATCAACACGATAAATACCTAAACCTTCTGCTGCCACAAATAACCTATCGTTTTTTCTGGAATCGCACACAGCGGATATAGGCTTGTCCCTTTAGGGCTTCACTGCAAGTTGGCTCCTTTTCTATTAGATTTAATCCGCTGTAGCCAGTGCTGGCTTGGTTTCATGCGCTCCTTTTGGCAGATTTTCAACTCTTGTGCTTACGCTGCCGTATCAAATGTTACCCAAGGCTGCACGGCAACTTGGTGTTTGATGTCTGGGATTATTTGCTTTTTCTCTTTGTTAGAGAAAAACAGTTAATATCGAAAGTTAAACAAGTACTTTCCGACAACAAGAAATGTAGCCTGTTGGACCAATTGGCTCTTTTGTTTACGCGTTTCCTTTGCACAGTCGACTTCATTGCAATTGTCAGCTCGACTCAGGTTTTTCTCTCTTCTTGTGTTTGTTGTTCTCAGAGCTTTCCATCAGATGAAGGCTGGCCATTTGCCAAGTACCTGGGGGCGTGTGGTCGTGTAGTGGCCGTCAACTACGTGGGCGAGGAGCTGTGGAGCTACTACAACGCGCCTTGGGAAAAGCGAGTCGACCTGGCGCGGCAGCTGATGGACATCGCCGAGCAGCTGACCAACAACGACTTCGAGTTTGCCCTCTACCTACTGGATGTCAGCTTCGACAACTTTGCAGTCGGCCCCCGAGACGGAAAGGTCATCGTCGTCGATGCCGAGAACGTTCTCGTGGCTGACAAGCGACTGATCAAGCAGAGTAAGTAACATCAATAGCTGAACACCTTCTGGCCATCTACTCTCTCAGTTGCCATGGCAATTCTTCCCATGACAATTTCTAGAATATCAGCGCATTAACAATTTACACTAAAATAATTGAAATTTTTAACCAACAATATCCCTAATAGCAATTGACTATGCCTCGGGTCTTGTAAAAGAAAACCTCTCCCAAAAAAAGCACATCAATCCAATATAAACCAACACTTGCGTGCAGTGCAAAACACTAAATGCTACTGTGCATGCGATCTATTAAGTGTAGTCTCGCGGGCCAACACTGTTCTGGGAATGCTCCTGGGAGGAGCTTCTGCTTCGTCCAAACCTCTTCTAAGAATATTCTCATCTAGTACCACTTCTTCTGCCCTCAACATGTTCATCCCCATCAAAGCAACCATGGTCCCGATAATGAGCTCACTCCCTCCATCCCCCTCCGCATTCTTGAAATAAACCTCATAACAAGGACGGCGCTATACATCTCACGCACTGCGTGACTGATCCCTACCCCTCGGTCTGCCTTCCTGGGGCTACTTCACTGTGCGTGAGGACCATCCTTTGGATTTGTCCCTGTATCTAGAAATCCTATTTGAGATCCTAAGGCACTACCTGGGACCAATTTGTGTTGTCTCAGTTTTGTGATTGGGAGTACTCTTACATTACATATACTGTTATGGATAAACGAGGATTCATTTGATGAATTCATCCCGACAACCAGTTCGGGCCAAATGGTAAAGCAGCATCCCCCATTTGTTACGTTTGTAGCCGATAGCTGCAAGCTTTCCAGGGTGACCCGCTGTGTCTTTTACTCGCTTTAAAATCCAATCCTGCCTCTAGACACTTTCTGTCTGGCAGACACAGAGAGCTTGACAACTCAAGCAGCTTACCCGGGCCAGCTCGTCAAGTTTATGGGACCTCCTTTGTGTCGGTGTGCCCGGATCGTTTTGTGCACGTGCCATGTGTCGTGGCTCAGCGTGGAGGAAGTGCGGGTGTCGATGTCGGTAATGAGTATTACAAGGTCGCTGCCGCGTGCAGAGAGGCCGTAGGACATTCACTCTAACCCCCCTTACAAGGTGACAATTCAGTGACCGGCAATTAGTGTTCAAGGGCGAAAGTAACTGGTGATTGAGTTTCATCATTTTCAAGCGAGGAAAATTGATTTCTAAATCAAACTGGTTGGTTTAAACATGTTTTACACAGTCCATTACTGCAATGGATGCCATTTCCTTGTCGTGGAGGTTAACTAATTGTAAGGCATTTGAACACTAGAGTCCAAAGGCTATTGAGAAACCTATGGTGCATTCACATGTGCATCCATTCGTTGGTTTTCAGGGCACCTCTTTCAATGAGTGATTTTTTTAGACCAGGTAAGGTAGTTTCAGACTGAAGCACTCAGATTAAACAGTAAACCATTTTGAGTGTTTGTTTGCAAGACAATGTGTTTTTGAAATACCAGGTGTAAATAACCGCGATAAGATATAGCAAACCTGGTATTGCAAACAAACATAAACAACATTTATGCTGAAGTATTGGCTGTCCAGACAGCTGCCGCACAAATCTAGAGAAATAAAATGACATTTTCTACAGTTTAATGTAACCCATTGTAAAGTAGAATTTGGTATGTAATTTTGCACTATGCGATAAATGTGACTCCAGCTATAAATTTCCAAGGGTGCCTCAATGGTACTTTTGGGTTACAACCCCTGTGTCCCCCTACAATGATGTACTTTTTCAGGAGATGGTTATTGGGAAATAATTGAGACAAGGTGACCTACCATCCACATATACCGTATGTGTTCCAGTTCATTTCAACTGAAAATGATTTTCTACCATTTTGGAACTCTCCTTCGTCACACTCTGTGCCCCTCAACGTAGCATTAACAAAAGAAGGAAATGGGCTTCTTTTGCTTTCTGTTCCTTAGTCCACCTTCTCATTTTTTTTTTTTTTTTGCTTAGCTCAGCTTTGTCCTTGTGAAAAAGCTTTTCGTCTGCTTCCTTTTTTCATACTCTGTTGTACCGCTTAAAGTGTATATAATTGTGGCCAGAAGAATGGCACACTCTCGGTGCTACCTGTCAATCAACGGCACGGCGCAGTGCAGAAACATTAATTGCTGTCACTTCACCTCAGTGCTTGAGCACACATCTTTATCAAAGTTGCTGTTGCGCTCACATGTATGCAGATATATCTTAATCAACCTCACTGATTGATGTCAAAGCGCCCCTCCTATTTTGGGGGCGTGTGCACGTGGACTGCTTTTTGCTCGCAGGGCAGCACTTGATGGTTTGATTGAGTTGCTGTGATGAGCCAAAGAAGAAGTGAATTAACACCAATGCCCCAGGAATGTATTTGCATCCTCTTGTGGATTCCCTCATCCACGCAACCCCCGCTGCCTTCCACCACTTTCCCCTCCTCATCATTCCTGTTTATTTTCTTGGCTCCCTCCTCCCCCACATCACTCACCCCTTGAGTAAAAAGTACTAAGAAATAAGATCAAGCAAGAATCCTTATTCACTTGATAAATGTGGAGTATGGTGGATTTGTTGTTAGATGTGTTGTTTGTTCGTGTGAGATAAAATGTAGTTTCTTTTTTTTGTCTGTTTGGAGCTTAAATTTCTTACTTCTTGGCCCTCTCTACTTCATTTTTCTCCCCCGCCATCCTCGATTAAAAAGTCTAGTTAGACATTTAATTGCATTTTTTTGTACAGCAGTCCTCTGGCAACGCAAGACTTTAACAAATTACAATCCAACATCGCAAATTATACATTCGGCGGACTAAATTGGGCGGTGATTACGTTTCTCAGCTCAGCGGGTTATATTAAAAATAGTAGGAGCAAATACTCCCTTTTTTTAACCCGATTTTACCCAAAATTGACCTGATTGGCACCATTTCCGATCGCACGATACCTCTAATGTAATGATTCTATAGCAAGCTGCCTCTGTGTCTCCCCCTCCTGCAGACAAGCCCGAAAACTACGACGTCTGGTACGAGAGCCGCTTTGAAGAGTGCGACCGAGAGGCCTGCCTTTCTTTCTCCAAGGACTCCCTGTGCTCCCGGGTCACCGTGGACCACAACTACTACGCCGTGTGCCAGAACCTGCTGTCGCGTTACGCCACATGGCGGGGAACCACCGGGGGCCTCCTCCATGATCCACCCACCCACATAGCCAAAGACGGCCAGCTGGAGGCCCTGCTGGACGAGTGCACCAAGCCCAAGAAGCGCTATGGCCGTTTCCAAGCGGCAAAGGAACTGCGCGAGTACCTCACGCGGCTATCGGCCGCCACCTCACCCGCCAGGTAATTAATGGAGTTGGCGTCAACCCGACGCGCCGAGAGACTGGATCCCGGACCTCTTAAATGCTCCAAACTCTTGAGATCCTTGATGTCATTAGCTCTCCTTTTGCACAGGAGCAGGAAAGCGCCCCAAATTCCTGCGTTAGGAAAAAACCTTTCAGTTTTGTCGACTGACTGACTGATTTTTTTGCTGCTGCCCGAAAAAGAGGAGTCGGCCACTAACGAGGTTCTACTGGGAATCGGGAAGGCGAGAGCGCGATAGGAATCAGGAGCAACCTTCTCGGTTGGTTGCGCCATCTTTAAAGGAAGGAGGCAGACTCTGAGCGACACTTTGCTTGCAGGCTAATGCAACATGTGCGACCAAGCGGCACTGACCCCCATCCTCCCCCCAACCTACACCATACGAACACACGCATCCTTCATCTTGCCGTTTCATTTCATCATCGTGTTTCATGATAACATTGAATCGAACACCTATGAGAAAGTTTGCCCTCGGGATCTAACCTTTTCATCCTATTTTTTCCATGGGTAGATTTACGTGGATTGGTGCATTTACATTTTTTTTTAGCCGCGACATTGATTTATTTTTATTTTTCTCCCTCCCTTCTCCGTAGCATGCTGCTAGTAATGCAGGGGTAGCATGAATCTTCTGTTGTCAGGTCCAACCGAGGAACCAACCCCCTCCCTTGAAAGCTTGGATGAAGTCTTAAAAGTCTGCCGCTCTAATCAATTCAATCGTTCGCAGGGTCTGTCATTGTTGTGGCAATCATCTTTTTTCTCCCTCTTCCAAATGTCCATAATAGGAACTAGTGAACTGTGCCCATATAAGAAAAGAGAGGTGCTAACTGGATAAGTTATAACTAGGAACCAGTGACCAATGCCCACTTAGGAAAGGAGCGGCTACTACTGGATAAGCTATAATGACAAAACCAAAGCACCATAGAGGTTGAAGGTAAAGTTCAGTGCAAAGTGTAGAAATATAGGATCTAAAACTCATCTCTGCGAATATTGGCCATCCTTCTTGCTTACAGGTGTGTCATTCAAATGGACAAACGAAACTATTAATACCTCAGTTCATAAATTCCGTCCTTTAAGGCCAAAGTAGCCAATTAAAACAAAAGTTGATAATCAAGAAAACAACAAAAAAGCAGCACCTCTAGAGGGAGAACTTAATCTGAAGTCAGGTTTTTATTACTCCTGAACTATTTTAGCGTGCAGTTTCAAAAATGTTCTTTAAACAAAACTCTAAATTCAATTAAAAGCATTTTTTTCCAGTAAACGGACATTTTTAAGTTCAATTTTTATGTTCTGATGAGTGACACGCCTGAGCATTTTCTCACTTGTCTTTTCTCTTTACTTTTTAAAAGTAGCCCCCATTTGAATAAAAATCTGGCAGGAGAGATGAATATGCTCTAAAAGACTCAAATGGAATAGTACCTTCTCCCTGGCATTTTGCTATATTATTTTTATGATTTGTCAATAGACTGCTCCCTTATCCAAGTAGATAAGTTCCACTATTTGCAAGGAAGTTTTGTTTTTACCATGTGACTTTGCATTGTTCGTTTTTGACACTTTTCCCTTTACTGTCAAGGTCTTGAAAACAATATTTTGGACATTTTGCCGCCCAGTACATCTTGTTTTTCCATCTTTCTCAGTATTGTGATTCTGTCATGCCCAGCAAAGTGTCACGTAACGTGGTCAATGACCGTCTACTTTTTAGACGGTGTAGTTTTGCAAAAGCAATACAAGTGAAAGGGGGGAAAAAAAGCAGGAATAGTTTGCCTACCGGCTTTTTTGATCATACCTATTTGTTGTGTCCGATTCGTTCCCCTTCGTCCTGGAAAAGTGACTTCCCTTCAGAGGAGTTTGTAAGTGTGTGACTGTCCACTTTTGTACTGTCCAATTCCTTTTGAGTATTATATCAGCGTTGTCTGATTGTTCCTGTGCCTTTCATTCAAAAGTTGTCCTTGCAACTTTTAGTGGGATTAATTATTGAAATAAAAGAAGATATCTATATATAGAAATTCACACTTGTGTTCATGCTCCTTCTTGATTCTCTCTTGATCGCTATTTTTCCCCTTTTCTCATTCAACTTTTTGGCGGCACTTCAGACTCCCAATTGAATCCACCGAGTCAGATTTTGGCTGCTTTCCTTCCTCCTCCTCCTCCTTTTTTGATCTTTCACATCTTTTGGCTTTTTTTTTTGGCTCAGCGCCTCTTGTTGTCTACTCAAGTTTCTTTAAACCATACTGCAATTTGCAACTCATATTTTTTTTCCCTGGTGCAAAGTCAAATGATATACAATCATTGGATTTTATACAACTTTCAAATGCCAGATTTCGGAGATACAAAAACAGACGCTTTTACAACTTTTGATTTCGAAAATCCACTTCTTTGCAAATTTAAAACTTTTCTCTCTCATTGCCTTTCTTAAATCATTTTTTCCTCTCTTTTTCCTATAATTGTCTCTGTTGAACACACCCTCTGGTTTGTGGGGAGCGCCTGACGTCAAGCCCTGTGTGGTAAATTCTGTTCCAAGCTACCCCCTCATCCCCCTCCAAACCTCCTTTTTTAAGCCTTTAAAACGCTCTCGGTCTGATGAATGGCTCCAGGGTCGGTTGGCTGGACGTAGGAAAACACCACAGACTCGTACCCCCACTGCTGCCCTTGAGGTTTAAATAAACATAAGGCCATTTTGAGACGAAGCCACGGTAATTTTAAACATTAGGACTCGGGTGGCAAGAATGCTTGGAAAAGCACAAAAAAAATGTAATTTGAAACCAAAGGTTTGCTGAGTGGGTCGAAAAGCAAATAGAGCTGCTAAAATGACTCCATTGAGTCACTTTTAGCTTTAGGTTTACTCTTAGTTTAGTGTATATTAGCAGTAGAAGTGGAAGAAAATGTTCATTATGGTGGTGGATGTTCATTTAGCCTCACATTAGTCAGTGATATTTTTCTGCAGGCTCACACGTGAGGATTTTATACAGACAGTGAAATGTCAATGCTTTTACTGCAGAGCCTTAAACATTAAAAGGGAGATATAAAACCAGTCATTCTCATAATATAATCAGTGGGTTTTTTGGGGCCAAGTACTGATATAATACATTTTTTGAGACCCTTTTGCAGATGGATTTTGATTTCTTTTTCTTGGTTTTTATTCAAAAGGAGTCCCAGGCAAGCAATTCCTGAAATCCAGCCACCCTTTTATGTGCTTGTAACGTTAATTTGAAGCATACTGTGCGATTTGCAAAAAAATATTCAACAGATATTAAAGGTTATTCAACAGTACAAAGTCATTATTAACTATACTTAATAATGCAACCTCTCAAAAGTTAGACCTTCAAAGTGTCACTTTTATTGGCTCTACGATGGCGAATTGAGCTGTAATATAAAAACGATCTTAAAAATGTTTGATCAACAGAATTTAGTTGCTGATATAAAGTACTTTTGGGAAAAAATTTTCCTTTCCAAATAAAAAAAAATGGATACACTTCTAAACTCTTTTCAAGGTGAGTTCACTTTCATTTTAGCCTATTTTTCATCACATTTATTCTCTTATTCCAGATATTCAAAGCTTTCCAGTTCATTTCTGTCTTCACATAAAAATATAACAATGTTTAGTTTGATAAATTGACTATAACCAAAATAAATTGCAGTATTTTTTTCCATTATCAAAGTTCGGACTGTCTAATTGTTGCAAGCAAATTGGGAATAATTGCCATTTAGGCGCGCATTTCCTCCATTATGAAATCCACCGCCGACTCGGTTCTTATCAGCTCGATACGAGTACGAGAGGCAGAGGTGGATATCATTGTATGAGTGTTCCGCAAACGTATTATCTGGATGTAAGCGTCTCCTTGCCTGTCGTCTTCCCGTAGAAAACTGCTGATATCTTATTCAGGTCGGAAGCAAAAAAGGGAGGTAGGCTTGTGGGAGGAGTGGTCTGGTGGGTGGATACGGACGCCATATGTAAGATTAACAGCAGTGCAACCGGATGAAAAATAGGTAACTACAAAAAGCAAAGTTTTTGGTGGACATGCTGTAAAGTCTATTTCATGCATTGGCAAGCCTCAGGCCCACAGAGACATTTTTAGTCCTGGAATGACCTATATATTTATTTTTTGGGAAAGGAAAGGGAGGCGGGTTTTGTGAGTGGAAGGTTAGGAATAACATCCTGTGAAGTGTTTGTGTGTTATGTACACATTGGTCTTTTGTTGTTGTTTTTATTTCTGTTTTTTTTTCTTTTACAGAGGGGGTGGATTTTTGCCATTGTTCATGGCTCAGGTGAAGCGATCCGGAGCCTGAGGAGTCTTCCTGCTAAATCATCACTAATGCAACACAGTGGTTGCTAGGAGCAATGTTCCTGGCAGGCTGCTAACATCCTTTCAACGTGATTATGTCACGCGTCGACTATGCTTCATTTAGATAAGCTGTCGTAGACTACAGTTCGTAGACGCGGCTTCGAAATTTGGAAAGTTGGAAAGCGGGGATTGAGAAGGTTGAAGATTTGTGGGGGTCTTTAGTTTACCAGGTTTTAGATTTCCAAGAAGGAACATTTAAAAAAACTAAAAAAAAAAAATGGACCTCAGAAAGTCAGTTAAAAATGTCCCTATTGGCAATTATGGTCAACATTGACAGATACTGCTTTATTGACAATTCTCGCGACATATATGGATTATATCACATTTACTTTATGTCATTAATGTACATGCCAAACGCTTCTAGAATTTTTGATTTTTGCGATGACCTTTTTTGTAGGAAAAAGCAGTTTCTGATTGAATCCCATGTCTTTTCGGCCTCTAATTAGTCACGAGTGACAGCTACTGAAGAGGAATTGTAAGCCCAAGGCTTGATACGGCGTTAGTTATTTTCTGAAAAGGGATTACCGTTTTCAAGGCCAACTTATGTTAGGAAAGAGTTGCTCAACGTGTCTGAAGGCTGTGCTTGAGAAATCATTATTAGCTTTGCCAACGAAGGGCAACAGTTTGAAGATAACGGCCCGGATCTTTTTTTTTCCACTCTGTTCATCCCCCTTTTCTACTTTCTTGTATAAATTACACGTAAGGCTGCATATAAACCTTACACTTATAATTAGTTGTACAGTTTCCAGTTATTACTCATCCATGAAGTGAGGAATAACTCAACTGGGTTAGAATAAGCAGCAAATTTCAGTTTTGTGATATCACACAAATGCATAACATATACCAATTGTCTTTACTTCAAAATATTAGTAAATGTTCACATCTTTTACATCACCAATTTAATAAGACATTCAGGATAACACATTTCTCAGATTTAATATTCCAGTCTTTGGAAAGACTCCTATATTTACCATTGGTAACTTTACAACCATTTTGATGCAAACTGACCTTAAATTGGATTAGCAAATTGTTACCCAAAATTAAGCCCATTTTTACACCTTAAGGAGCTTTAAAGCTTTCCCTGGAAAATTAAAAATAACAAAAAAACCTCAGCTCATTCTTATTAGAGCATCCTTGGTTTGGTTGTTTTAACACTGGTAATCAGCAAGTACAAAGTATAGAACACTCCTTATTCAACTCCTATTCCATTTAATGGTCAGAATTACAATGACACAAATAGTATCTTTTCTAACATATGTCAAGAAGCAGTTGTGATGCATAACCTGTTAAGGCAGATCTCCTCAATCCTCCTTTCCCCCCCCTTGTTTCCCTCCAGTCAATGTATCCATGCTGCGTCTCCCTCATCCAAGCTCTTAACAGGGAACAGGTCATTGGCGCCATCAGACAAGCTCCATCCGGCAAGAGCCCAGCAAGCCTCGCCATGTTATTACCACGGGACGTGCAGCCATTTACAAGGCACATTATCGTCTGCTGTGGAAAAGACTCGTTTGGCCCGACGAGTGGAAGCTCATCATCGCCTCACATCTCACACAGACATCGCAACCATCATCATCATCACTACTTCTCATCCTCTTCTCCCCAGGTATATTCGCCAACACCCTCCGCTATGAATCTAAATATAACACACATTCAAAAGAATCAATTATGCAACCCTGCTCGGAATACACTATTATCTCAATGATGAAGGCGAGTAACAAGAGGGCACGCTTAATCTCCTAAAGAGTTCTATGTCATTTTTACATAGAGCGTTTCTCAATTTATGGGCCATTGTCTGGATTGAGATGTAATAAAGATGTAATAAATTTACACTTTTTTTTCAAGCCTTTTGCTTTCAGAATCAACAGTAGTCTTTGTCACGGATTGGGTTAAAAGTCACTGAACTAAAAAAAAAAGAATGTTTTTACTTTGTTTAATAGTTAAAATGCAGCTGAAACAAACCTGACCAGCATTATAATCATCATGAATCTTGTTCTGGTCTAGTCCTATTTACTATTTCTCTTGCACACTGGCCTTCCCCAAAAGTTGTTGTCATGAATTCTAGATAACTTGGGTATATTTCATAGGTATTTCTAGCATTCAGACATTTGCTCCAACTTGTTTTGATAAGAAATGTTGACATTTCTGTCTCAAAAACATGACTTGCATGTCTTTTTTATTGATTCCACAAACCCTCCAAAAGAGAAAAACAAATGTTCTTTCTGTATTATAGATTTTTCACTGATTGCAAAAGAGACCCCCCTCCATGCAGTTCACAGTATCTCGACAGAAAAGGCCCCTCAAGCCCCAAGGCAGCGGCAGCTGGCCTCCGTTTGGAAGCATCCGTCACTTAGCGACACACCGAGTTGGCCAAAGTGGAACATTTGCTCTGACGACTGTCCGCTCTCCTTCGGGTAACATTTGACTAAAAGCAACAGCACGGAAAATTTCAAGCCGCTCGGCCTGAACCTGCTCTGAGTTTCACTGTGAGTTGGAGGACAGAGATTCTCCCTGACACAGCTTGTCCCTTTCAGGCACATCTGGATGGTGAAATCTTTTGCTGCCTTGTTGCACAGAGCCTAGCTCCTGCGTGACAAACGGAAATGCGACTTTCCAAGCAAGGCAATGCTCGTTACTTGGGTTCAACATGTAGGGAGGGAATTTTGTTGAAGCAGGCTTCAAACAACATGGCACGGAGGAATGACGGACAGTTCTAGTTGCTCGTTGTCGGCGGGCGCTGAGGAGAAAACGCGTAATCAGCAAGTTAAAGCTCCCGTGTGAATGCTGAGACACGAACTGCGCAGCGGGCCGATCGAACATTTTGTTGACTAGTGTTGTGTGACTGCCAAGTGGGTATACAGCTAATAAAAATGTCTACTAGGCCGTCAAAGCAAATGTACTTTGGGATGTAGCGATATTTAAAGGCCAGATAATATAACCTTAAGGCAAATCAATATATATTGATAATCCAAGTGATTTTACATATTGGCAATTTCAGGTCAAAACTACTTTGGCCACAGTTAGTGGATTTTGGCAATGTTTTTATTGTCCTTTCTGGTAATTAAAAAAAAAACATTGTTTTTCCAATTAACCCCATTACTCATCGTCTACTTATAAAGAGAATATTAGAAATAATCAAATCTTATTTCTCAAGCGGGTAGTATTTCTTTGGGTGCTAAGACAAAGCGTGTTAAAGGAGCTGTTTCAGCACTAAGTGGAGAGTCAAGTCAATGGAGTATTGATGTTTTTGTCATACTTGCTGCTGTGTGGCTGTTTTTGTTGGAGAGCTGCCTGGGTTTTTGTTTTCTGCTCTTTGAAACTCGTGGGTTGTGTTTGGATTGCTGGGTGAACTTGGATTTTGATTTATGAAATTGATTATAGTTTTTTTAAGGGCAAGGTCAATGTTAACATGCAATAAACCACTTTTTAGATTGCTCATTTTGGGAAAAAAATAATTGCTCTGCTCCATTGATAATCAATAGTTTTTATTGTTTGTGCAGTATTTTTGGAAGGTGGTATAGTAACAGTATGATTTTAATATCTGTACTATAATTGTGATTATGGGATGATTTAAACTTGTTTCTCAGAATCTAACATATCTAAAAACACTCGGTTGTTATAGTACAATATAACATATAGTTGAAAATAACACGATTCCCAGTATAAAACTTTGTGCTGTATTTTATTTGACTTTATATCTTATTATCTGTGTCAATCATGATCGCATCATCGTCCCTGAATGCGTTCTCGCGAGAACTCTCAAACGAGATTGACCTAACAGCTTTTGGCAATCGTGACGTTGACGCATCGTTGCTTTTTACGATGACATTGTGGTGTAAGTCACCTTCGCTTGTTTCTTTAATAAAATTGTTTATTTATATTCTCCCCCGATTCACGTTTAGATCTATTCAACCTGTTAATTCAAAAATCTTCCTCTTACAGGAATCGTGGAGGAGATCGTAGGTTCCTGAGAGGGCACAGGTGCATCTTGATTGTCATGATAGCTGAATTCCGCTTAAATCAATGCGGTACAAATGCTTCTCTTAAATCAATGAATCGGGTAATGTTTTATATTTATTAACTCCAATATGTGGAAAAAGTCACGATGATGACTATCGTTAAGTGTGTACACTGTGTTAAAAGTAAGATCTCGATCTATTGTTATGCATTATTAATTTTACAGTATTAATTTCCCCCATACCAGAGTATTAATGGACGATGATCTCGATCTCTGCATTGCACAGGTAGCTAAGGACAAATATTTGACATCGGATACACCATCTGAATAAACTTTTGGATGCCCAGATGACCCCCACAAAAAAGACTGCACCCCAGTTTGAAGATGCATGAAACGATCAAGTCAACCCTGCAGATCAGAAGGTACAAGCCTCAAACTTTATGCAACCTAAAAAGTTACCACGTGTTCTAACGATTTGGCTACAATGTTATTATTTCACTGTAATTAACATTCTGTTTCATGCATAACACATTATTGCTTGCTTAATAGACAACAGCAGAATAAATGCATATTTTGATGGTTCCAATGCACTCATCAAAATGCTTCCCAGTGCTCAATACATTAATAGATGAATGATATTTACCTCTATAACCCTGTAATGGTAATCAAACCTACTTTGGATGTATTTTTTAATCCTTCTTTTTCAGCATGATCATTTTTTAATGGTTTCATTGCACCTTTTAAAATACATCGCGTTGTGTGTCACTGCTAAAAAAAATAAATGACGTAAGCGCACATGTCCCCAATAATAAAGCAGTCATTACGGATTGTAGAAAAATATTACAGAACATCGATAATACCTTTTGTCTCCTTGCCGAGAAGCGATTGATGAGGGGGAAAACAAGCCGATTATCGTGAAAGATGCTTGCGCCAGATGAAATCTAACGTTGGCATAAAGCCGCCGCCGTGGATTAGATGAGTTTAGGTGCTCGCAGGCCATGCAGGGAAACAAAAGGATTAGCCCGAGAGTCAGAGAAAAGGATGTGGGTCATAGATCAAAGATGACAGAAAGGGATGGTTCGAGCCTAAAGCCTTGGATAATGTCGCCAAACTGAATTTCAAGGTTAGGGTGATGGCATCAACTCTTACCAACTTCTGATGCGGAGTTGTCAGAGGAGTTTTTATGAACTTTGACCTACGTTGAAGTCACTGAGAGGACGCTGTGGGTGCACCAGACAGGATTCGGATTACATCATTAAGCTTCTTGTTAACCCGTTTGCATTAATGCACGCACCAAAGCTTCAAGCAGGGATGTTTAGGGAAAAAAATGGCTAGAGGCCGGGCCATATCCGATTTTATTTATTAATCATCTTGCTTATTTTTTGGCGGATCAATTACTCTATTTTTGTTCGAAAAAAATGGCTAGTATAGTCATGGGCAAACTATGGCCCGCAGGCCACATCGGGCCCGTGAGGCGTTGTAATCCGGCCCGTTGATGTTGTCCAAATAATGTTTATTTATTTTTTGAAAACGGGAAGAACGGGACGAAAAGTTTGCCCACCTCTGGGCTAGTACTTAATGTTTTCAACATATCTGGCAAGTAAACTCAGACTGCTACATTGCACAAATATTTTTTCTCTCTTTTCTTATTGGCTGCCAAATACAGACTGTTTAAAAGAAACTCTCGAACATAATAAGGGAATTATTGTGAATGTTTTTTTATTCTTCTTGGAATATTGAATCATGAATAGGTCCATGGTACATTTGTCACACCATATGTCTAGTTTTGTGTCTTTTCAAAGAAATGTCCAGCCCATGTCTAAAGGGTGTCTTATGCCTGGAAAGAGCTCCCAATCTCGCATAAACTGCCGAGATGATATCAAGGCGCGGTAATTACTGTGACATGGTCTCTTCAGACGACTGGAAAGGAACACAGGAAGTTCAAAAAGGGGCTTGGAGATCTGATAGGAGTCCTGAAACAAGCCTGTCTTTATCTCGACAAGATCAGCAGAGGCGCGACATGGGCTGGGGGGAAACTCTGTGACCTACATCTCCATCTGCTACCTTTACCATTCTACCGAAAAGACTGTAGATAAACCACTCATTGCGCCCCCTTAAAAAAAAAAAATGAAAAAAAATTCAATCAAACGTTGCCATCTGCGCACAGGAGGATAATTACAGCATGCACGGCGGCGCGTTGGTCGCACAAGGAGATGGAGGTGATTATCGCGGTCGTGGCATCGAAATAAGATTGCTTTGAGTTGTATGCTGCCGGAAAAGAGGATTATGGACGTTGGAGACAAAAGTGGATTAAACATAGGCTTTGTGTATGTTGGCCTCCACCTGGAGCATCAAAAAATAAAAACACTTTTAAATATGTGAATATGCATAATAGCTCTAATCAAAGAGAACTGATGATGGTGTGTTGCCAATCATGGAATGAAAGGTTATATTTGTCATGATTGGTAGGTGAATCCAAAAATAGGTCCAATTAAGCATCCGTGTAACTGTAATAAATGTCTCCTTAAATGTTATGTTGTGGTGAATTGTAAAAAATATTATTATTTCTTATTTTGTAGGGGGAGAGTACTATTTTTTCAACTGACAATGTGAATGCGGAATTGGACACAACTGCATAAGGTAGGTTATGTGACTTTTTATACTATTATTTAACACTTACAAGTTTAAATTTGCTTAGTTTTCATATATATTGTAGTATTGACGTTTCATCTAATAACCCAGACATTGTTTAAAGATAAAGCCCTAATTTATTTTTTTTTAAAACCAAAGTATGCTTTAAAAACTTTTAACCCTCAAAACGTGGCAAATGTATTTCTGTAACAGACATGAAATTGAGTTGTTTTTAGTCTTTGCGCACTTGCAATCCCTTTGATCGTTTGGATTGATTTGTAATGTTCACGAATGACTAAGCTGTCAAATTTGGCGAGCGACATTGCGTGGCCTCCCGCCTCAGTGAGGCAGATTTAAACCATCATGCAATGTCGTGAGCTAGAGGAGTTTGACGCTTGACATTTCTCCCACCCTTGCGTCACGCAAAAGGAAGCCATTTGGTCACACTCCTTTTCTGATGGATGGGACTGTGTGCTCCAAGATAGCAGTCAGCTTAACGTGTGAAGGGAGCTGAGATGGACAAAAAAAGCGAGACTATTTGGAATCCCATTACTTCTAGTTGTCATTTTTTTGTTTAATTAATTTAGGTGCTACCAAAAGGATAGCCATTGGAATTCAGCCAACATTTGTCTTTAACTTAAGAAAACTATTATTTGCCACTGACTAACATAGTGAGAATTAAGGTAAAGAAGTATTCTAAAACATGGGTGGCAATATATGGCCTTGTTTTTAGCCAAATATTTACGGTACATTTTGCATATTCCTTTCAATATTTGATCATTCATTTGTCTAATTCATGTATTGTGAACAATTTAACATTTCTTAAGTGGTATGAAATGATTTCAATTGTAATTAAAATATTCATTTAAAGGGAGTAATTACAACTTTACCAGAAAAATATGTATTTTTTTTAAATTAGAAGAATACTGCCAATAATTTTAAAAAGTTATTACTCTAGTTGTTATAAAATTCAATGCAGTATTTTTGTTTCAGGTTTTTATGTAATATAATAACAAATGAATGTGCATTAATACAATACCCATACACTGAAACCTATTGAAGGCTCAATGAAAAGTTTGAATTATAAGTATAGTTTGAGGTTGGAACAAACTTTTTGATTTCTCTGAATAGGAAATATTTGTTTTGAATTAATCCCAACTTGCATTCATCTTTTGAGCTCTTATTATTATTTTTAATTGTTATATGTGTAGCTAAATAGCAGCCACCTCCAACTGACTACCAAAATCCTTAGGCAGCCTGACCAAACTGCCACCGGAATCAAATGCCACCCGTTAGCCAGATGCTATAGGGCTCTGATAAACTAGAGAAAAAAAGCTTTGAAAGTCGAATGCTTTATGAGACAAATGAGGAACAGAATCACTTGGGACGGATAGCACACGGCTGTGTGTTCAGCAAACACCCAAGTGACTCCTTATCTTAGAGCTCGAGTGTGAGGGTTCATCTTATTAGATGTTCAGAAATAGTGATTTTCTCCCATGGAGAGATTGGCAATGCAGTCAGGGAAATGAGTTCTACATGTTTTCCAATTGAATTGCACCCAGAGTGTCTGTGTTTGTGTGTGTTAAGGGGTTTTAATTTGCTCTGGAGTATGTATTCTTGTCCCGATAAGTCCAAATGTAATTGGAGTCGCAGACCGGGGCAGCTGGTTTTTATTTGAGATTTGACTTTTGTTTTATTATTATTATTTTTTTCCAGCTGAACATTTTTTAGACTGGAGGGTGCAATAAAAAAGCCAACTGTGAGGAGATGAGTATGTTTTTAGTGTTTCTTCTCTGATCAAATCTGACAAGCGAGCGCATTTCCCGCACGTTTTAAAATGTAGTAAAATTGAATTTGAAGATCTGGATTGGGTGTTCATGAGAATGCAACTTGATTCCTTCATCACTCGTCAATTCACCTTGGGATGAGTCCATAACAAGCTTCTTGGGGCTAATAAAATCCATATAAAAGTAACTTTTAGTTGTAAAAACTGAAAAAAACTAAAGAGAGTGAAGTTGTTGCAAGATTTACTCAAAATTGTTACATTGTTAAATATAACTTCAAGTGACTTCAATACTAAGTGTTGCGCTTTCACCAAATTCTTAGTTTAGATACAAATGAATTACCTCCAACTTCAGATTTTCTAAATTTTTTGAATAATCTCCCACAGACGACCAAATGTTACTTTTACACAAAATTGACAACTGCACGTTACATTTTAAGTATAACTTGTGTCCATAAATTTCCCTCCACAATTACTGCAAGCCTCTGGTACAGACTTTGCAGTCCTTATTTTTGGAAAATCTTTTCTGCTAATGTCAGACCAGCTTGAAATGATCCTCCGAATGGACGGAGGGAACGTGAAAAATCCAGTTGAGCGACTCCTATCACGTAGTGGGAGTCTGTGATCTTACGGAGGGGAGAAAGAGTTTAGGATAAGAAGCTTATTGTGAATATTGACCCACTATCTGTGGAAAAAAGAAGGTGGCCAATGGGGGGAAAAACAGGAGGGAATAAAGAAGTGAGATTGAAGGCATGGAAGACGATAGTACAAAAAAAAAAAAAACCTTGAGGGCTATATAATCCAAAAAATGAGAGCGTTGTGGCTCAGAGGCATTAAAGCAGCAGAAGATTGGAAGGAAAAGCCAGATAGGAGCTTTGGCTCTACTAAAAGTGATGTGACGATGGGACAAAAGGAGATTGCGTTGGAATGTCGCCATTGACAGATCGAGGAAAACAATAGTGCCATTGGCGGGGCCGCACTCCAAGCTGGGATAATACCGGCTATCCGAAGCCAGAACAGAACACGGGCATAGGACTCCATCAAAGAGCAAATCTAAAGAAAGTTCTTCTGCGATCCAACAGCGGCTTCCCTCCGCAGCGGATTGTGCTACTTAAACATAAAGAGTTTATCGTAAAGAGCTTAAAGCCTATAGTGGTAGACTGGCATTAATAAGGGCGGGTTCTCCGGGGCGGTTTTAAAACTGCACAAGCTCGTTCTTCTAGGCTTCCAGGCTTTATTTGAAGTGGTCAGTTTTGTTGTTGTATTTAGTTTTGAGTCCATGCTGTAAGGTATTTGACCCTGACAGGCGTGCTTTTCCAAAGGTCGTTAAAATGTGGACTGGCTCTAAAATGTAATGCGTCACCTCCCTCAAAAACAATGAAACGGGAAATGAACTCTCATGTATGTAGTATATGACAAAGGGCTATAACCGATGTTTATATTCCATTTTACCATACTGTTTCACACTTGTGTAATTTTGTTTTGGGGTCAGATTCAAAACGATTATTTGTGGTACCTTGATAAATTAGCTATCATTCAGATTCCCATCACAAACATTGAACTGATTGCTGACTACAAATTTGAGCCATTTTTAGATATTGAATATTTATACTTCTCAGTTCATCTCTATTGTTTTCAAACAAAATCCCATTTGACACACATACACACACACTCACACATCAGGATAATCCAATCATTGTGAATCATGACATTGATTGTCCCTCCAGTCTTGACAAGTTCAGTGATTATTCTTCAGTCCATGCAAATGTCTACTATCTGTTGGCTGTTTTTTTCCTGGTATATCCCAAAACAAATGAATTTGCCATAGTTTCCATGCTAATTGAGAATCAAGCTGACAGTCCAAACCTACACAAAGGTAGCAACGAGAAAAACAAACGAACAAACAAACAAACCAGCCTGGTGGGCTTCCTTTCCATTTGCAAACTTAGGGATGTTTATTTTTTTTCCACCCACATGCAAATAATTCTTTTAAGCATTAATGGGTGAAATTCAATCACCTTGGAAAAAAAGGCAAACAGTCTGTCGTTCCCAGATAAATCTCAACCTTCCTTGAACGTCACTCTAGACTAATTGAAGAAGAGAATGAAGTGGCTGATTATTTATTGTTATGCTCTAGCAATTTACCGTGATGATACTCAGGGATGTGGTGTTGCATGCTGTTGTTCTTAGGACCACATTTTGTCTGTTTTTATAGATCTTTGCATTTAAGTGAGATTCTTAAAAGTTGGTGGGAAGGCCAGGTATTTATTTCAATTGAAGTTGCATAGAATAATAATTTAAAATGGTAGAGGACTGAAGCCAAATCTTGGTTCTTGTAAATATAGTGTTACATGAAAGCTGTTTTATTCACTATATTGTAGGAAGTAAGAATGTAATAAATTGAAACGACTCCATAGACCTGAATTTTTTCCCCCCTTACAATATTAAAACTAAGTTCTCAATAAAAGGGAGCGACAAATTCAGAATAATTAAAGAAGCATATTAAAAAAAATCATTGGACAGTCCTTTCAGATGATTCCGCAGAGTGCAAATAAATGTCGATTCCGTTCGCTGACGACTATGAGCCCATTATCACCTGCCCGAGTCTTAATAGCCAAAGCTATTAAAAAGAAAGCAATAAATTTCTCAGGAAGTCGCTTTGATGGCGACTGGCGTGTATATGAGCCCATTTGATTTCATCAAGCGCTACACTTTCGCCGCCTTTTTACGACTGCTGGGAAATGTCGTTAATATTTCTCTTATATTTCGGCTCGAGGAAATCACAAATACGAACGACATGTTCCGAAATGGCAAGTGGCACCAATGCAAACGTCCTATTTAGAATTATTTTTAAATGAATAAAAAAACAGACTAGCACTGAACACATCCGTCAGTCTAATTAGTGTGCAAAGAATCCAAAATAAACGCGTCTTACAATGTTTGTGCTATTATAAATACATAAAACACCATCTGCTCGACACAGGCAAGATGGCGCAGCTACTTCGGCCTAACTTAGCATTGTTTGGACTTGGAGAGTTAAAAAATAAATGTGCGAGAACTGAACTAAGTGTTTGCCAGCTAGTCATTCTACAATCACACTTATGTTTATATGGCTCATTTTTATTTGGGCTGAGTCCATTTAAAAGACTAAAATATTCTGATATAGATATTTTTTTAGGTTGTTCGTGCCCCAAATTAAACAAATTAAATAAACTGAAACCAGCTATGTTTTTTTCCCCCTAATAGGAGCCTTCTTGAAATTGTTTAATTTGAATAACCCAAATAACATTTGTTCAGTCAGTGGTTTTGGCCAGCATTCTTTGCTTGGCTGTTTGTCACGCAATTGTGCTAAAAAAGAATAGCAAAAAAACTGGAACCTCACTCCAGGCTGGGTTCCATCCAATATGTCATTTTTAGAAAGTGTGTTAATTATGCCAAATTGTTGTGTGTGGGCTGTATGAAAAAAGAGAATCAGTGAATCCGTTGGGATTGTTGTATCTCGTCGAGGTGGCACGAACAAACACATTCACACACATATGTCCTTGCTCGGTGTGAGGCTGTCGACATATGGTCTGTATGAGCCGGTCTTCCAAATTTTCTTGGAAGTAGTCCTCATTAATAACATTTGGCTATTTGAAGTTTGGTTTTTGTCTGTCAAACAGACAAAGGATTGGTTTTGAAAGTTAACAAAACCCTCTCACAATTCAAATCATCAGGCTATGTATTTTGCATTCTTCAGTAGTAGCAAGTGGCGTGCTAAGATATTGAAATGAATGCACTTGAGCAGCAAGCCTCTTTAACGTCAGCGTGTGAAATTTGCCGTTTTGCCACCGCTTGACTTAACGCACTCATATTTAACCTCTCCTTAGGGGAGGGCCTCTCTTAACCACAAACGGGGCCTCTACTTTTAAAATTCTGGTCACGAAACAAACATTTCCAAAAGTGTCAGGCTGAATCACCGCCAGTATGTTGCACATGCAATGCAGGTCTGGAATCCTCACAAGACCTGCCGCCGGATATTTCCGTGCCTTTTGTTGTGAAAGGAGACAAGATTTTAAAGTGCTTTTAATGGGTCGAGGATAGTTATCAGAGATTTTTTTTCTCCAAATGTAAGTCTTAATTAGAGTTGACGCTTGGTGTATCAACGGCCTGTTGATTGAGTTCTCAGGTGGTAAATACTACATTGGTACTTTGGCCTACTCCAAGTTGGGACCCATAGAGTCATGCATTGAACACTTATTTTAACCCAAATATATTTAGGTATACTTTCAATTAAGTAACCGTCAACATGTCATACAAATTTTCCCATTTTTTTCAGCCAAACATCCCTTAAAACATTGGCATACCGCTATCCAAGACATTACATCCTTCCACTCTTCCTGTGCACAAAACGAAAAAAACTACAATATTTGGAAGCCATGAATCTACTTTATACCCCGTCACTTTTTCCAGGTGCTCGAAAACAGCGGTCCAGAAAATCCACTTACATCCCACTCTGCTCCGTTTAGAGAAAAGATAATAAAGTCTCAGACTATGGAGCATAAAAAGGAAGAATTGTTTTATCCTCCAGGCAGGTGCCGCATGCGTCTCTTTTTAATTTTCTACACGCTCGCGATTCAGCCGCTCGGATCAAAAGGGACACTTAATTTTCCTGCAGCAAGGAACGAGGCGGGTCCTCACGGGAGCACATTTGATTATTGCGTTTTATCGTCAGCATCCGCGATCCACATGCGCGGCGACACACAGGCCCTGCCATGATTGCAGGCAGGCATACACATCAGCAAAGGGGACTGTTATTTTCCGCCTGACTTGTGTTCCCAAGTGTTATTAGATTCTAATTGCTGATTTTAGGACGGTGTCTCTTGCAGATTGTGACGTGCTTTGAGTAAATGTTACATTCAAAAGTCAAGGCTAAGAAATGGTAATGCTTGTTTTCTTTTTTCATTTTCTTTTTTTTAATCGGCTAGCCTGTTTTTTCTGAAACATAGGAAAAAGTTGGATAACTAGTTTGAAGTTTTTCAGTTAGTGAATTTAATCGTGTGCTGTTTCATGGGGAGTAGTTCAAGGGCCAGTTATGTCGATAGACTGTGTGAAGGCCTTTCCACTGCATTAAAACCTCCTTATTTGGAGTCTTCAATAGTGAAAGCTTTTGGGTATTGCAAAGTTAATGGACTTCTATGTACTTCTATGATAGAATAAGGTAAGATAGCTTGGGTCAGTTTTGAATAGTGTGGTTATTAGCAAGTTGACTACAGCATAATTACTCTTAAACCTGCACATTGTATCCCTAATGATAGAAACAGCATTAGGTAAAGCAGTTTAATACATGTTTAACAAACATGCAAAGCATGAATATGAATTTAAGATGATTCACAACCTCGAGATGGACGTGGGAAGGGAACAAAACCAACCGTGTCCTCATGTATTCTGCACCCTTAATTAGTGCAAAGATCTGCAGACCTCTTTTGCAAAGGCAGAACATCGTGGTCACAAGGACGCCTTATTGTTAGTGTTACCATAGAGGCGAATCCCTTTATAAAAGAATGAGGCTTTTTTTTCAATCCACAGGAGAGAAAATATGGTGATGTCATGGCAGCTTTTTTTTTCTGTCTTTTTAAAAGCTCCCCCTACCTTGCACTTTTTCAGGTGAGCGTGCGGCAAGCCTGATTGCCTTGCTCTATGCACAATGACACGCTGACAATGATAATGATGATCTAGGCAGTAAAAGATAATCGTATGGCAACAGATGTCAGCCCCCCCACCACTAGGCTACTACCCAACAACCCAGATGTTTAACAACAACGACTAGAGGGGCAAATTAATTTGAGGCTCGTCTGAGCGAGTCGTTTCTTTTTTCCGGACGCTCCTTTCCCAGAACTCAGCGGCCCGTGCTTTTTGTTCAATGTTTAAATGCTTTAGTGTTTTCTTCTTGTTGCGTGTGCTGTCGGAACGCTATGAGACAAGATTAGCCGGAGGACGGCTAGTTCTGCTAAGCAAAGTTTAAAATGGTGTTCTCATGAATAATAGAGCGCCTCGCCAAGATCGGATCTCGACTTTAAAAGCCCCAAAAGTGGGGCTACTGTGAAAAAAAGATTTTACATCATAATACATCTCGTGATTGTATAAATGAATCCATTTGGTGTTCAGTGTTATTGAAGAACAGAATGAACCAATTTCATTATGCAAACGTTCAAAAGCAAAAGCTGTAGAAAAGCTCAGACAAGTACAAGTAAGTTATTAGATTTACAACCAAGTTTTATACCGTGTCTTGCATATATACATGACTTTATGGATGAAGCGTGCATAAATATACTGTAAACATTAGTGATTTCACTGTGGTAAAGTACAGACGTTAGTCAAAGTTCTGTGAGTATTCAGTTTTCAAACTTACACATTGTCTGTCTAGCCAATTAGATATAGTGGTAGACGAAAAAACCCCATAAAAACTGATAGTGATAGATGTGGCAATATCTAGATAGCATAGTATATATACACATGTTTGAGTCAGTCAGAAGTAAAAGACAATGCAGCTGTTTATACAATGTTGTGACATTTTTATTACCATAGTGGGAAACGCTTCTTATGAGAGGCCTGAAATGCAACTTTACACTGCCCCAAAGTTGTGATAGATGCTAACTAGACTGTCAGAGAGCAGAAGCAAGGGTGGTTAAGTATAGCGGCCTTGTTTTTTCAAGTGGTCAAATCCCACAAGGGGAGCGAATTACTCCCATAGACGTGGGTGTGTGTGTGCGTGCATAGTTGACCAACGAAAACAAATGTCCATGCGAGCTGCCGAGGCATAGCTTTAATTATTGTCAGTGTGAGACTTCGCCGCATGCAGCCTTTGCTCATGGTAGGGGAAAAAACATATAGAAAGGGAATTAGGCACCAGCTTTCACTGGCCCTGACAGCTAATTACATTTAAACCAGCTAGTGCGGTGGAATGAAAAGGAAAGGGGATGGGGGTGAAAAAAGCCAGGACAATTGACCCTGGGCAGCTAGATTCGTGCATGACACGTCTTGTGGGAATTCTTCTTCTTCCTATTCTTGGACTTTGTATAGAAAGTCCAATGCGTAAGATGCACAAGATTTCATTGTTTATGTTGGTGTAATTGATGCATCTCCAAAAGCAGCAGGAAGATGCTGGATGTTTTTTTTCTTTTTTGACGGTAATTAATCTAATCTACAAGGTCAATTATCCACCCTTCTGGCTCCCGTGTCCTCGCCGGCTTCATTACGATGCATTGCAGTGGTTTAGTTTCGTTTGGCAATGTAGTATGTGTGTCAAGAGGAAGGAATGTAGGATGGTGCAGAAATCAGGAAAGAGTTGAACTGATGTTACAAGATAGTGTTGTAAAGTCATGATTTAATTGTAGTAAGTGTAATGCTCTGGCATGTGGGAAACATCTATAGTTCTGCTCTACTGTGAATTTCATCCTTGGAAACAATTCAATTGGCCTGCAACCACCAGCAGATGCCAGGCAGTTAACCTTAAAAATAATAATAGGTGTCAGTTTTTCGCTGTCAGGCCTGTTCCTTATCCCTGTGTCTTTATATAAAATAATGGCTCTTAAAAATTCAAAGATTCGTAGTTTTTGTTCCAGCTACCGAATGTGAACAGTTTAATCTCGGAGGCTTTTTGTGAAACAAGCAGAAACCGACTGCAATCAACTCATTACACTTGTAAGAAACTGGATTGGTGAAAATGTACCATCTTTATCTACCATCTTCCTCAGTTGTAATGAAACCCTTGTGTCCCTTGACGACCGGTTTGGACAGGCAATGTTTACAACATATTTTCCGTGCTGTGGGGTCGCAAATGAGTCAAGACCAGTAAACACTGATATGCTCAAGTTGTATTAGCAAGTGTGGAAAGACTGTTGTTAGTTTCCCCCCCGCACTGTTCCGAGAGAACGGAAGCAGCTGTATTTGTGTATGCTCGACATTTGATTGGTGTAAACGGGTCTTCAAGTGTCATCGCCCAGTGAACAAAGGACAAGCTGACCTTAGTGACAAACCTTTTCGACAGGCCCCCCCTTCCCACCCCTGATTCTAAATAAAAATCACAATGCCTTCATGCAGAGGAAGGATGCAAAGTGGAACATTTGTAATGATTGAGAATACTGTCAAGTGTGCTTAGCTGATAGACGGTTAAAAGTATAGTGGGAAAACAAATTATGCTAAAAGCCCTGTTAAAGTGCATCTGTAGCAGTGAATGTCAAACGAGGGCTTCTTTTTTTGTCATTTTATCAAAGATGGATGTCAGGTATCAGTCAGCAGTGCTGTGTTAATCTCAATTTGTAGAATTATATAAAAAGTGGTTTGGAATACACTTATAAAATGAAATTATAATGTTAAATTAACGATCAGTGGTCGCTTGTGCAACTGATTCTTCATTTTTCTCACGCGTGAACCTGGAATGGATTTGGTTATACTTGACAGAGAATCTTTGAATTTATATTCGAAAAACAAAATATTTAGAACTATAAAGAAAACATATTTGGGGTATGCACTAATACTAATGAAAACATAATGTTTAAAGTGAAGGACTGGAAAAAAATGTCACTTCAAATATATAGTTAGTATATTTATCTCCAATGGTGTTATCGCAAATTTAAATTAAACATAAATACCAAATGTTCTTCATGAAGATTATTTTTAAACCCCTCAAAAATGTTATTTTAAGCATAAATGTTATAGCTCGTTAATTAATCAGCAGCTAATCTCCTACGTGCTTGGTTCGGTGCACACTTTCCAGTACCCATGAATAACTCACTACAAGGTGCCACTGAGAGTCTCGCTTTCATTGAGAAAAGCCCCTAAAGAGTTCTGAAGTTCTTCTTGGTTTGTCAGGCTGAACTGCTGCTTGGTCATGTGACAGTTGGAAGTGTGTAAATCTAAAAATAGTTCTAAGTGTAGCCTTAGGCAGGAACATATCTGTTTGCTTTGCTCCCTGCACCCTTCCCCCCCAATCTCACACCCCCACCTTTCGTAGTACAAGTGGCCCTCATGCATCATCGCTGCAATTGCAGTCAAAGCAGATTTGTTCTTTCAAATTTAGTTTAGCGGGTTTTTAAGCCACTTACTTATTCATAAGCTCCATTTACTGTGCACGAGAATTCCCTGATATTACTAACACAGTCAACTTAATATTTCTTTTTGCCACACCATTCCCCACTGCCCTACATATGCATATATTTTACTACACTGTTATTTATCGTAGTGGTTCCCACAAAGCAAAATTCAGACTAGCTAAGAAATATAAAACACTGCTCCAACAGTTTATGAACAAAAGATTTCACTTTTCAAGTTTATATGATAGTAATATAGGAAAATAGGTCACTGATAAAAGGAGGGGTTTACTTGTTGTGGGATGTCCAAATTTAACCCAATAATTATTGTTGAAGTAAAGCAAATAACATTAAACATTAAAAATATAGAGTGCATTGTTCTCATTGTAATGCAATTGTACAATTATTTAAAAAAATAGAAAATACAATTTTTGTATTACCATGCATTATTTGATCTGTTTTTTTTTCCAATCATAAGCACTTATTACCTCAGTAAACTTTATGCGCCAGGTTTGTAATTCAATCTAAAACTAGTGTTGGCCATTTTTTTCCTGTTCCAGTACAGCCCCAGTTATACTTCACAGACAGAATAGAAATTCTCTTGACAGTTGCATGGAAACAGTAAGTGAGGGCAGCGTGCCACTAGCTGGCAGTTCAAAATAACAATTAAATCCGTAATGGGCTGGCTTGAGAGGGACGCTCAAGTTATAAAGCAAAGAGAGAATAGAAAAATGGAGTGTCAGAAAAAAAAGCCCCATCAGGACTTTCTCCATATGTCACAGACTCCCAGTTCAACAATATTTGTGCAGGCCGAAATCCGTAGTTTTTCATCACCCGGAGGTGTGCAAGGAGAAAATGAACTCTGAGGAATCAATTAAACGAGTTGGGAAAGAATGATGAGGTGGGATGAAGAGACTCTGATTTCAAAGAGAAGCTGAGCCCATCTGTCGCTTTCTTTGCCACATATCGACTCAAAACATCTTGCTGGAGACATCGTTTTTAAAGCAACAACAATTCTTATTCTTTTTCGTGAGACAAGACAGAGTTAATTGAGCTAACATTTTAATTCATCGGCTTTAGCGACGGTGAGAGAGGTGTAAAATTCACAGCCAGGGCCATTGTGAATGGAATAAGATTGGAGAACTGATTGAGAGCCACACCGATACCAGCTAATCTGCTCTGTGAATGCCCGCTGCTAATTCAAACTGTACTTACACGGCATTAAGAAAAGCAATTATCAGCGACGGCCTAATTTGCCTCATAAAGATTCAGTTTGCCATCTATGCTGATTTTTAAATTTTCTTTTAAAATTATCTCTAAGGCAAGCAGGGGGTGGGGGAGATGCCACATGCCCTATCTGCTGACAAAGACCCTATTCCATTCCTTTTATTGAAGACTATTACAGATAGCCGTGCTGTCTTTTATAACATATTGCTTCGGGTCCTTGCTAATAAGCGTATCGCCAAAATGACTCACCTTGTTTCACCTCATCTTACTCTGCAGATATGTGGCTAAATAAAGAAAAAGTGCATATATTAGTGACGACGTCCAAATTGAGTTTCGGTGCAAAAATGCAACGTGTCCAAAAATCAAGGTCATGAATGTCCATATAACATGCATATACACGTTGGAATTTAGTCTTCGTTTTAGTTTGGACAAAAAAACATATTGTCTATTGCAAGTAAGCAGTAATTGTAATATTTGCTGTTTAAAAATGGCTATGATAATCCACTTTCAATTTCCGTTTTTTGTAGTTCTTCCAAAAATATTTCAGCGCTTTATGTTAAGTTTTTAAGTTTGCCTCTGAAATTAGGACTCAGTATTTAACCAGAAAAACACAGTGCTCATCTAATTTCCGTTTTCAAGGATCGGCAAACTCCCACAGCAGGTTTTCCAAGGAAAATAAGGATGAAATAATAGAACAGATCTCCATGAAGTCTCTTTTTTTCATCCAATTCTGGGAATTTCGCATTAGCTTCCTTTTGTATTTTACTCCCCTCTGGGATAACCTAACAATGACAACATTTTTCTCTGCAGCAGGTTAGACTATCACCTGGCAAACATAATTTAAAATAACTTTCCAGAAAGAGTAGCTTTGAGCTTTTTATAGGCAGGATAATTCACTGTAGCGCTCTCTGGCTTTTGAACCTCCATTTTTACCAAATTCTAAAAGATACTATCTGCTAATGGGCTTTGCGCATGGGCAGAACTTATATAAAAAATTGATAGTTTGGGTTTTGCATCTCACATGATGCAGTTGACTGCCTTAAACATGCATGCATTGAAAATACGATTGCCTTCAGGGCCGACTCTGCCTATCACCCAATGACAGCTGGTTTATGCTTCAGCTCACCGCAACCATGAACGTGATAAGCGGTATACAAAAAATTAATGGATGGATTCATTATGGAATCACATTTATTCATGTATGTAGCAAGAACTTTTACAGTCTGACTGGATAAAGAAAACTGATAGGAAAAAGGTTACCATCCCCTCTGTAAGACACCATTCACGGTACAGTGAATCATGTATCTAGTAAATTCCATCTGTGTAGCTGTCTGTTTCCGGATGCTACAATTTCTACCGGCTTGATTGATTCCAAACCGCTGTTCTGATATTTGCTTTATTTTGGTTTCCTACTCTGACAGAGTAGAGAAAGTGGGAAGCATTGCGGAGAATGTTGGTTGACATTCTAATTGTGATGTTGGAATTTGTTTGTAACAAGTTGACATGTTTTTTTTCTCACTTGCAGTCAACTTCTCGGACTCACTGTGTACCATTAAGGAGCTTTGAGGAAACCTGGCAACCCTGCATTATCTCTTCAGGTATGTTTGTGCTTGGCACCTTCCTCATTTAACTTGGACAAATAGCGGACAACCCCATTGACTGGTCGTCAATCAATCAGGCACACTTTAAGGCATGTAGCCTTTCAAATGCAAATTTCTATGTCAGTGAGTGGCAACTGAACCTATGCTGCCTGCACTGAAATCATATAAATATACAATTTCACCACCTGTAGTTTTGAAAATTGGGCATTTTATTGAAAAAACTCACATCAAACACGAGGCAAAACACAAGTTGTTACTTAGTGAAAAAAATGTTTAGGAACTCCAGGCCATTGGCACAAAATGCGGTTTCAGTGTAAGATATGTTATGCCTTTTGATTTATATATTATTTATATTTATGACCATGACCAAGACTAGACAAGGACGTCAACCTGGAGTCACTGTGACCAAATCAAGATTAAGACTTTTTGGGGTAAAGACCAAGACCGAAATAAGACTGACTAGATCCATGACTAATCTGAACTATCCAAGATTAAAGGATGTTGGGTAGAAATTTCCAATGCACTTTATTTGATCCCGTTTTCGCCAGCCCGATACAACTGGAACAGGACTGTGAAGTGAAAGCAATGATGTTTGACAAACATTCATGCCCCCGAGTGAGCCACCTCATTCTGCTTTTCACAAGCCTAGCAGGTACCTGCAACAACTCGGTTTGCTTTCAAAGCAGACTTGACATTATCAGTGCACTTTTTTTTATTCTTCAGCATGTAGGGCAAACAGTTTGGGGATTAGAGCAGTACGTAGATGTGAGCGAGTGTGGGTGGCGTGAAAACGGCGCTGCCATTTTATCTGTACGCTCCCCGAGCCATCGACAGTATGATCACGCATCAAAGTGGCGACGGCATCTTACGGAATAATCAACAGAGCAAATCTCACGCTCCCATTCAGAGTTGAAGTTATCGCTGCAGATATTGTTTTAACCCCTTGTAATGTAGCACTTCTGCCGAGGGATATGAAGCTTTTGTTCCACAGCGGGTAGGTTCATCAAGCAGCTCCGTTGTACAGAGGATGCATTCAAGTACCACAGATCAGGGTGCCAACAACACCAGGCAGTCTCTGGGGTCCTTTTCGTAGCTTTGTCTTTTATTTAAACCAATTGTCTTTTGTGGAGCCTTCAACATAGTGTCTTGATGCTGCGCCTATAAAATAAGAATACATGAAAAACATTTAGTTTATTTAAGGACCTAGTTTAAAGTTGAAAGTTGAGTTTTGAATAACAACCTTTGTCACAGAAAAATGTAACCGCCGTCCTTAATGTGGGTTTTGCAAAAACATTATATGACCCAAAGTGGAAAGCCAAAGTTCTTTCTCAGTATTTACTGAACACCCTAGGTTGTTCAGAAATTGCTTGCCAGCAGACCTCATCCGCACCGCTTATTTAGAAAGACCACAAGCAACCATTTCCCCTACTTGGTTGTTGTTGTTGCCTGTAAGGTGAGAGCTAGCCTAAGCCTAAAAACGAGAAAAGCTGGATAACTTTCATGTTGACATAACCACGTTTGGCCGTACAAACCCTCCTGAATTTTTTTCTTTTCGTCTTTTTTTTAAATTGGCATGTTCTTGTCTTCTGTGGGTTTCTGGTGGATCAAAAGCCCACACTAAAATCCCTACGCAGGCACCATGAAGCATTAACCTATTGAAAGAAAACAGCATGATAGCACCGTGGAGCAAGCTTGGTCTTTTATTTCTTCAGGCTCAGGAGTTTGTTTGTGTTTGATAGCAATCCGGTCGGCCAGTTGACGGCTTCCTTGATTTAAAAAAATATATATATCTAGAAATATTTTGTGGAGGTTCATGGCTGCAGGGCTGAAGCTGAAGTTTGTTTTCCACTGCCTGTTTGATGCGTCATGTCGCTCAGTTTACTATTGAGGCTGTGGGGCAAGTTGCCCCTGTGGCCTATGTTTTCACCCAAGCTTGTATTTTTCTTACATTTGTTAAATTGAATCAAGTTGAATGTTCAGTAAAATGCCATATAGTAAGAGCCTTTTTTCTTCTCATCGAGTCTATATTTTTCAAAAAGAAGAATGCTACATCTGCATATAATAAGTACTCTGTGCCATGGATGCATCATTTTCTTTCATACAGTGGCAAAAAAAACCTTTACTTTTTCAAGTGAGAGTTTGAAACATCTTAAAATATATGTGTCAACCACCTTTTAACACATTGGAGAAGCATTTTTGCACTTTTCTGCCATTAGCTCTGTCACATCAATTTTCACCTTTCCCTAACAAAATATAAGTACTATTATTTCTTCATAGTGGTAATAGAAAAAAAAAACTTGCAATAACCTTAGAAAACGGCTCGGATGGATCCAATCTGTGATGCACCGGTAGGAGAGGAACAAATTGCTACGGGAGCAACCGAGTCCCATGGGTGCATGTTGGGGTGGTAACCTAATTGCTGCTAACGAGCAAGGTGCTTGCATATGAATGCAAATGAATGGTGTAATAACACATTTCAGACGGACTGTGTGGTATTTTGGGGAGGGAGGAGTGGGGGGCATAAATCAGACTTTGCAGGTGATCCATCAGGATACACCACGATCACACAGTAAAGGGCACAGCATGTGATTTAAGTGTGGGATAGGCTGGAAAAACTATGCTGGCCAGAGCAAAATGTTAGTGGAGTTGAAGGGTTTGTGCCAATAAATAGTATCGTTCTGGTGTCCTCAAAATTCATTTGTTTGATAATGAGTACCAGCACTACTCATAAGGGGGATTCTTGTCATTTACCAACACACCTGTCAACTTCGCAGCATTGGTTTAAAAGTCTTGCTAACTTTTTTTTTTTAATTTGGAGGGCATGTTTCAGATAATGTGGTCTTGAATCTAACACCAATCAGCCACTCAATTGGTTGAATGTTTGGGTGCATTGGTATGCACCTGTTTCTGCGAATGTAAAAAAAAGACTCTCTTGGTGGGTCCTTAAAATCAAGGATGAATCCACAACTTGGCAACAGTCTTATCACAGGCTTGCAATGCACATATGGACGGGGCCAAGAGGATGCGAGAGGCCAACCTTATGCTTTATGTTTTTTTGAATTGCAGTGTGAGCGAATGGGACGGTTCTGAAGAAGTCCATATGGGGTAGTGCATCTTTTATTCATTCGCCTATAACTTCCTTAATTTATAACCATCTTTGCTGTCCTTCACAGTCTCTCTGCTTCAGCCGGCAGCAGGGGTAGGTCATAATCTTGGTGTCGTTCGGTCAGTCGTTTCTAGGCCGCTCCCCCCTCGAGTATTGCACATTACGGAATTTAACGTTGATTTATGGCGCCGATGCTCTATTCTTTTGTGCAGTTCTTTTTTCTTCTCTTTGTTGAGAATGTTTTGCATATCACAGAGTTTCCTTGGACCTTAGGGTTCTGCCAAAGGGATGTTGATTTGCATTTTCGAAGATCTTCAAGAACCTGATGTTTTTTTGTGTTTTAAAATTGTTCCCTTCGCAGCAGAAAGGTAATTGCTTAAACCACTTTCTTTCCACTGATTTTTCTACCGACAGAGCAATCAGATCAGCTCAATAAGACTGCAATAGATCACCCCCGTCTAAGTTCAGTTCATTCAGTCAGTCGTTCAAACTGAAGCTCGTCAATCTTATCAGTGAGCCATCCTGGCACCGTTGCAGTTCTAAATGTCAATTTGCTTATCTATTGTTCTCTGACTTTTGATACATTTCCCTACACAAGACATTCAAAATGTGCCTGTCATAATTCTGCTTTCATGAAGTTTTAATCTGAAACTTTAGATGTCATGATCTTCTTTTCATTGTATATCACCGTGCCCCCACAACAAACAGAGAAAAGGTATTGATTTTTGCATCCTGTTTCCAAGAAAAAAAAAGTCTGATGTTTCCACCATTGTTGTTCCTAGTCTTGTGGGATCGGTACACATGAGCAATGGGTTCAAAGAGGAAACCTAAACACGGCTGTTGCCTCCGTTTCCCACCGGAAAACCAATGGGCAAACAGCCGGAACCTGAGCCCCTACCCTGCAGCGCTGTGTCATGCTTTTCAAACTGCCATGTTTAGCTGTGACTGACAGCTGCAAGCTTTGCATCTCCAATGCCAGTCGAGGGAGCCCCTGCAAAAACAAACAACAACAAAAAAGTGGACAGAACTGTCTTGCATTCTACTGGCTAGAGGCTCTGCACTGAAGTTTCTCTCTTTGTTAGAAATAGAGCTAGAAGAAATTGCTCTATGCTGCTTGAAATCATTAATTAGGTCATCTAATTACCACATTCGTTGATAGTAGACAAGTCAGAGCAACATTTGTGAATATAAGATAGGGCACCGTTGCATTAGTACTACTTATACCATGGGTCGTGTTAGTTTTAAAGGTCACTCTCATGGGGTGTAACAAATCTGTAATTGTAGGGGCTCCAAAATGCTAATGCATGAACAGTTCAGTATTTGCAAAGGCACATATTAGTGTATGGCTGACTCTGATTTTAGGCCAAGCCATGCTCTGTGATTATCACCTTCAAAATCTGATAGGCCAAGGACATGGAAAATGATGTTGGGAAAACACCCTTCCAACCTAAATAGCTTTTTCTCACCATCTTTATTTATGGACTTCTTCCCAAGCATCTTTTTGATGGATTCCTTTGTCTCCCTACTAGCAACTCTGAACTCCTGGATTTTTTCCCCCCATATCTCTTCCATGAGAGTGCTCCCTAAAAGATTGGCGTAGAAGCATAAGGAATCAACTTGTGCAATCAGTGAGGCATCACCTGATATTGCTTTTTAATTTTTCTCTTACTTTGTCAATATTAACTAGCTGTCGCTCGCCACTTGATTTTTGAAGGAGCCCAGTATAAATGATGCAGTCCTTCAAGCTTGCACAAGCCTCTCAATCATGCATGAGTGGTGGATAAGTGATGGAAGCAGCCCTGGCCCTCCATTCTTCCCTTTTTCCCTCCCCCACAGCTCTCCAATTTACAGAAGGGGGGTTACTTTGGATAGTGGAAGCGGAAGAGAGAATCCCTGTCAAACTAGCCGCTTAAATATCAAGGGCACTGGAGAGAGGGACTGATGAACCACCAGATGTACATTTCAGTGGGAGCTATATAAACTAGAGCAGTTAAATTAAGATGTCAGTCAGAAATTCCCTTTTTTTCACACCGCACCAACATTGTGTTTGATCATAACATTATTTTTGCACTAATGCAGCATTTATTAGACATGGCTGCCTAAAATATTTCCAATTAGATATGCAGAATGGCTGATTTTGTCCTCAATTGTCCATCGGTGTAAATGTGATGTTTTCTTGAAGAAAAATGGTTTACACGTACAATACAGAGGCATATTTGTATGAAAATGGCATCACTGTCTCGTCCCTCCGTGGGGGGCTCTTTTTTTTTTCCACTGAAGGTGACATAACTTCTTCTCATCTTGGTATGATGACAACAGGTCCCAATGGAACAAACATAAAAAAGACAGAGGAAGCAGAGTACTTACACGACCAAGGGCGTAGATGTACTGGATATATATAGGAAGCACTGTTAGACTACACATCTGCACATCTTGCTCATGGTCACTCTGTCTAAATAACCAATTAAAAAACTAAAAAAAAAAAAAAAAAACACATTATTCTTATTCAGCCAAAGCAGTCAGTCTTTTATGTGCAACTTCAACACAGTTCTAACAAGGTTTTTATTAAAGATATCTACCTTTCTTATATGATAAGCTATTTTGCTAAATTCAACAAGAGCCTGAGCTTTGACCACGAAAAGGATCTCAACCATTACTTCCATTACTTCTGTCTTCTGCTTTCTTGCCAGGGAATTGTTTGCAGCCATCGGGACCTTGGTGTTTTTCCGAATGGAACTCATGAGGCTTTTAGTGCTGCAGACTATTCAATACATTTTCTAAGAATGCATTTCAGATGCCCTTTAAGTGCATGAGTCCATTTATTTGTATTTATTTATTTATATATATATTCTTTAACGACCAAAATTGAAAATGATCATGAGTAAACTGGTCAAAGGTGAGAATGTAACAGTAATCTTTGGACAATACTCCAAACACATTTATGTGGTTTTCCTATTTATGAAAAGAGCTGCTATGTAGAGAAAATATTGAGCAAGTTAGATATATACCCAACTGCCCTAAGGCCAAGGACTCAAAAATCAGATAATGTATATATTATGGTATATTACACAGCCTTGTAAAGTGACAATGTCAACATGATTGTTTGATATTTCCATCACTTTTTGTGATATTTTCCTAGCAAAAGTAGTGCGAGGCCCTAAACATAACAGGAATGCAAAATCCTCTCTCTTAACTGCGTTGGTTTATGTGGATTTCCAGCATCTTGTCTAAAACACATGTGCACTGATTTATTGAGCGTGTCAATTTGCGGATTTGCGACAGTAACAAAAACAAGCACACAGTGCGTTCACTATTCATGTGTTGTGAGGACCTTAGTAGTTGCCATCACGCAGATTACAGTATGTTAATAAAGCAATACACATTGGTTAACTCTGTGAATGAATGGCCGACTGACTGAGGGCACAAGGTAAATCTTGCACATAATCCCTGTGGTAAATCCCAAGGGGAAAAATGCGGGGAAAACATCAAGAGTCACGCCAGGAAGCTGCAGAGCAGAGTGATTGAGGTCGCTGTAGAAGGTCCTCATTTTCCGAGCAATTTCTCCCTCCCTCTGCAACCAATCAGAGGGGCCGCGAGCCCCTTTGGCGTCCCTCAACAGTGCAATCCGCACCCTCTTTCGGAATTTAACTAGCACAAAGGACTCGTGCTGTTGACGCTCCTGTCAGGTTTCCCCCCACTGGAGAAAAAAAAAACCTTTATGGCTCCATTTGGAACTTGGATTAAAAAAAAAATGGTCGCATATGAAGACAAAGCATCCTGGTGTTAGTTTTTAAGTGGCCTCCAGGGATGGTGACCACTATATCAGCTGTTGTACTTATTAAACCGGCAGCAAGAGGCATTTAGACGTGACACTGTATTTGGCCTCCAGCATGTGGCTACTTATTACCAGCATGAGTGGAGACTGTTGTACGACGTGGGGAAAGGAAAGGTCTAGTAAATATTACATGGCTAAGGGTCAACTGGATGTTGATGATTTTCTTTGGGAGATGTCTCCCACTGGAAAGTTCAGTCATTGTGCAATACAGCACATATTACACAAGGACTGGGGCCATCAATCTTTTTGAAACTGCAAGCTGCTTATATATACGCGAGGCTACTGGTTTTCTTCTCACCTCTGAAATGACAAATTTGCTCGAATTCCATTTTGTGAAACGTAGTATATCATATTCACTAGAAATGCCAATTATGATATTCTCTCTGGATAGTTACATGTTCTATTTGTTGAACTTGGATGGAACAAGTTTCACTCTGGTTTAGTAATCACAGTATGAAAAAAAAATGCAATCTGATAGATGAAGGAATTAAAGTTGAATTTACATTTTAACTACTGATTTGGAAGGCCCTAAGCATATTACATTCACACTGCAACAAAGTCCAGGCTGAAATCTAATTAGATAAAAACATACTCCAGCTGGAATCAGTGCAACTATAATACATGCTGATAGTAGAATCTTGGGAATAACACAATTTTAGTTGGGAACTCTGGTCAGCATTTCCAATAGGTTTTATGCCAGCATAGAAAAAATTCTAGTGTTCATTTCATTGCCAGATTTATGCCGACCCTGGAATCACTATTTTGTCCATATGTGCTTTTTTGAATGTTAATAGCAGACCTTGTTAGACCTTGCTTGTTGGCGGAGGGCCATATTTGTCCTGTCAAAGCAGGTGAATGGCGAACAAGCCCTTGACACAAGGTAACAAGCTTTGACTGTTCCACCCCAAACCTTTTTAATTTTCCGCGCCATTAAGAGTTTGGGTGTCGCCCGGGGTCGAAAAGCCCCCCTTTAGGCTAAGGAGACCCTTTAACGACCTGTTTACCAGGGCGAGGGAATGAAGGGATGGACCGAGCTTGTTAACGCTTTAACGGCCTTGCTGATTTATTTAAGGATTTGCATAAAGGTCAGACTTGTTTTAGAGTTGCAGTTGAGGTTTATGACATGCATGGATCATTTGTCGGGATGGCTGGATGTGATTAAGTGTAATTAGAAGCTACTTTTCTCTTTTGTGGCCTCTTGATAGGTTACAAATTAGTGTCGAGTGCAGGAAAGACAAGAGAAGTAAATTAGTTTGATTTTACTGGACATGCACATGCCCTGTATACAGCCACATGTCTGGGAATGCAAGATGATACGGCAATACTCCTGGAGAAAAAACAATCTGAATAAGTACACAAAGATAAGGTTTGAAATACAAGGTTTTAGTGTACATTATTACTAGACGGTGACTATACACCTAGAATTGAAAATAAAGTACAAACAGCTCAATTCACATGAATTTTGCAAGTTCCAAAAGCCTAATTATAATCCATTGCGTATTGATATTTTAACGCATGCAGTATTATAGTATGACTTGAGAAAAAAATCTACTTTCAACAAACCTTAATGGAGCAATTCAATGAATAATTCAACAGGCAAAGCTGAGCTGATGGTAGAAAGAAAAGGCTGTAGATTTGGAATAATGAATGTGAATGTTGTCAGTTAGGTTTAATTTAAAAGGACAAACCTGACATTTTTTTTTGTATTTCAACAGCAGAGAGAACAGATTCTTTTTTTTTCCTCCTTATTTTGGCAACTTCAGGTCACATCAGTTGTCCGCCTACTCCCTTCCGAACCGACCTTCTTATCTTATTCGCTCGGGGCCCATGCTTTTCTATTCGGTAACAACTGGGATGTAGATGGTGACATTATGATTTTTAAAGTAATCTGTTTTACTGCTTCTGATAACTCCCTCTGCATTCTTTTAGCTTGCATTCATTTGGACGGCTGTCAGGCTGAGTAATAAAACGTGAGGTTACAAGTTGCCTGGACAAGGATTGGGGGCAGAGGTGTTCACATGATGAACCTTGACAGAATCAGGGTGTGACTAAACACAGCATAAGCTTTGTGAGTTTCAGTATAGGTGGAAGAGCTGTTGTTTATTAAGGTGCAAATGTTCATGTCACATATCAGTTTAAGTTATAATCTTAAAATAAAGTACAAATGTAAGTTTTCAGAAAACTTCAGCCTAGCAATTCCCACGCTAAGTCCAATCCGAGTCAAAACACTCAAATCCCACACCTTTTCTCAAGCCTAACAAGCTGGGACATGGTGAATTTAACCCTGGCTGCAGATTCATGTTTCCCCAACCTCATCTGCACTGATAATTTCATAAGAATTCCAAATATAGCTTTTCCCTGATGACCTGGACGCAGGGAAAGTCAGTTCCTGACAAACGCTCATGGCCATTTCCGTGATAGTCGTTGGTCACGGCTGGGCTGTTCTGGCTTGGCATCAGGCCGAGTCCTTCCGAGTCACTGGTCCTGACACGCTTTCCCAAGGCTCTCTTTGCGGTCGCTGGCCTCATTGGTCGCTGTATTCCCTGAGACAAAATATAAAATATGGAGTACAACTCTCTTTTTGCTTGTTAATTTTGATGAAACTAAAACGTGAGCATTGCAACAGGCTCACGTGGCAGTGATTTTAAGGACGGCAATGCATTTTCTTTCTCATCACCTGGGATGACTTCATTCTTCGCAGAAGCAGACATAACTGTTCTTTTTCTTATAGTCTACACATTCATCTGCTAACCTCACATAGGTTGCTGGGGAAAATTGTAAGATAAAATTCAGATGAGCTAAAATAGGTTCCATGAGCCGCTTTCAGACTTGAATATTGCAACATAATTGTGGAATGTGACCACGGATGTACACAACGTCTTTTCATACATAAGGCCAGGTCTAAAGTGAGTTTTTGTGCAATACACTATCTTTTGCAACATTTTAGTGATGCGACTATAAATCACAGAGTTCTATGCTGTCCTATTTAAGTCTCTTCTACAATGATCAGGCAGCTGTGAGTCTTTTTCATCATGACCCATTACATGTTATTAATTTACTGCCTTTTAAAATGGTGTCATTCCATGTTGTGCTGAACAATAAGGACATGATGACTACGCCTATGTGTGATTTCCTTGCTTTTTTTGATTGGTTAAACGATGTGGAACATGTTTCATAGTTATGTTGGACTGGTGCAATAGAGTCACGTTACAAAAGCAGCAAATAAGACAAGACACGTGTTGTAGTTGTGTGTTGGCGGGCCCATGTGACAGGATTAAAGTTTGAAATCTGTTTCCACATACTCAAAGGAGATACTACATTTTTGGTTCAGCATGGATGACAAGCCTTTTTTTATGGGTCAAGTGACATTCGGTTCACTCTCTAGTCGTGCAGGCGTGTTAATAAAACATCGTCGTCTTCCCTGTCTACTCTTGTAGGGTACTGCCACTGTACACGTTTGGATTAGCATACTAAAGGTCACTTTTGCTTCTTTTCATAACGTCGACGTTCACGTTGGCGGTGACTCACCGCCGTTAAATAGATTTGGACATACATCTGTGTGCCGCTCGCATTTGCATTCAGTCCAAAGTGAGCCCTGCGTCTTTGTCGTATTTTGACATTCAATTTACCCTGGCGGATTTTCACATTATGCTAACTTTTTGCTGATAATGTGACACCACCGCAGCTACGGGGATAGAATCAATGCATAATACCTTCTATCAGCTGTGAAAGCGCTGTCTAATCCAGTTGTTCTTACATATTGGTCACTCGCTTCATCGTGCATCGAGCGCATGATTGGAATACCAATACTGAGGAAGAGCCCCTTGGCGTTTGATCCAATGTTCCAGTAGGGGAACGATCACAGGCAAAGGCAACATATGAAGTAATTTGGCTTTTGTTTGGAAAGATTCTATCAGAATTCAATACTCTGTACCTCGGTGACCGATGTAGGGATGCGCAGGGAAGGAACACGTGGCGGTGAGGATAATTACAAGGCCTGTTTCCTGTGCGAGTTATTCACGCGCCAATGGGTATGACAGCTCCAGGTCTCTGCCGCCGTATTTTTTTGATGGCATGACAAATGGCTGTCTGACAGCCAGGGTGATGGCACGTTGGGTGTATTTACCCACTTTGGATTGTACAGAAGCAGACAATGCACAGGTGGCATTTTTTCCAATAGTTTTTATTTCGCTACAGCACAGGCAGTCTATATAACATTTCTAAACAACCTTGAATTGATCTTTCGTGAAAGTTCCACCCCATTTAGTTATGGTTGATAAGATGACGAGCTTTGTGACCCCAGACATATAACAGAATGTTTTTAGTGATTTATTTGGGAGTAATATCGGTGCAACATCCCCCATATTGAGGCAAATATGTTTACCATAGAACATTACGATTGTTTAATGCAGTTTTTTTTCAGCAATGCACGGTACCAAAACCTCTCTGGTTTCGACCAGCTAATTACCAAAAATTTGAGACTGTAATGTCGGTCAGTAGAAGGACAGGGACAAACACTGTTAAACTGTTTAAATGAACTCAAAATGGTTTTCCATTTTTTTGTGTTGGCCTGGCTAATTTCCACCTGCTGTCAGCAACATGAGGATTAATGAGGGTGTCATACGGGTTTTTTCAAGAGCTTAAAAATAAATGGCTCCATCCCACTCTCAAAAATGACTTATTAAACTTTGTATCCATTGAGTTTAGCGCTAAAATGTAACATATGGTGAAATTTAGCTGGGCATATGGATGAGATATAGTGTTCAGAGCCTGCATTATATGATTTAGTATCAAATCAGGAAACTATGCAGGAGCAGTCTCAATTTTAAGTCTTCTTTTTGTTTGTTTCTTCCTGATTGATTTGTCCCCATGCTGGTAGATTCCTTGCAGTTTGTTCGTGTTCGGTTTTCAACCATTAATTTAAAAAATAAATAAATACTAAACACACAACGCCGATGGCATTGCACCAGGTGGGCGATGGAACACCGTGAGTCCTTGGTCTGACTCATACTTTTGTCTGCCTACTCATTTCCAATGCTTTAGCCCCCGAAAAATCCCCTGCCGTGGCCTACTTCGTTGATTCCAGGGATTGATTTTCTTATTTTAAAAGCTAATGATCTGTATAGAACAGGGAGAGAAAAACAATTGCCCTTATCGAGTGCGTAGCTTGCCCTCTGTGGCTAACATGAATAAGTTAGTTTGCCGCGGGTAATTGAAAGCCGTATGAATTCATCAACTGATGAAAGAAGAAGCCCGGAATCCCATTAGTGACCTGACAGACGCTCGCGAAGACCAACGTGTCACTACCCCCCCGATTAACTGACGACAAAGACGTCAATAGATTTTGATCCTTGTGTGACGGGATGTGTGTTCTGTGTCGGCGAAGTCAATCAGAGACTGTTGTTCCATATCAAGCCAGTATTCTTATTAATTTAATGGATTCAAAGAATAACTCTATTGATTTCAAATTGATCTGGCACAAGTGGATGAGGTTTATACTTTACAGTGATAACTGAGCTACTTAACATTTGCTGTTTTATTAATTTTGCCAAAGATTCCGAGGAAAATAATTTTTGTTGTTCATCTAACTCATAGCCTCAGTAAGTCGCAGTTTTTTTTATTAGTCACTACTGTTTAGGGCAATTGCTTAGTTCCAATGGTACGTTCTGCTCAGCTGCTCGCTGTAATGAAAGCCGGCGGGGTCGGCTCCCATAAGCACAGTGGGGAGTTTGGTTTTGCTGGAAGATCTCCATGTTTAATTAATGCAATTTTTTTGGGTTTAATCAGTTTGACTTTTCAACAGCTACCCCCTTTCTGTCCCGTGAGTGTATAAAGCCTGGGAGATTGATGTGCAGCAGTTTTGTGAAAATAACACATGTACTGTATTCTTGTGTAGAAAGTCTTCCTAGTGTATTGACATATTGATCACAAAATTGGAAACAAGCATTTTCTTTTCATTGTTATTGGTAGTGATGATCATGGTAAGTTGATTAAGGCTAATAGAATTTGAAACTTGGGTGATAAAGGTTTTCTTTGGGAAAAAAGTTGAATAAATCCTAAAAAAAATAATATACTTTGAGGACATGGGACACAAACATATCAACTCGGATGTGCTTCAAAACATTTTTACTATTTATTTTTCACCACACTGCTGGAACAGTTGGAGGTCGTCGTCTCGGCTTTGACCCGTGTTTAGCATTGAAATCAGGCCTCACTTTACTTGGTCCGCGATCTCATTACCAGGAGAGCACACTGTATTTGATGTAAAGCCAGGGCATTAATGAAGATCCCTCCTGGATAGGGGGAAGAGGAGGTGTGTGTGTGGGGGGGGGGGGGGGGGGTTCTTTGGGGGTGCAGGTAATGTACTGCAGCAGAACATGATGGAGTGACGGTGTTATTATAGACTTCATTTTGTCTCTTGGCAGGCTGGGACTCATTGATCTGCAAGGCGTGGCTGGGAATGCCTCTGAAGCCAGATGTTATGTAAGTACAACATAAGCAGATGCTGACCTATGAAAGTATTCAGTAATGAGTTTTACTGATGTTTATATTCGGTTGTATAGCCATTGTCATCCCGCCAGAAATTGCATGCATAACAGTACTGGATCGCATTGTGGGGAATAGGGTTTGGGATTAGGGGGTTATGAACAAATGGAAATGGTCACTTTTAAGGTTTGCAGTTTAGCCATTATAACAAGGAACTCAGTTTGTTTCAATTAGGAATGGTTGCTAAGGCCTATTAGAAGGCATACGGTAAGGTTAAAGAAAAGTTTGAGTTACCAAGGATACTCAAACGTTTTCCATGCACACTGTACGTATGTTCTCATTGCTTTTACCATGTAAGTACACAATGTGATGCAAACATTGGACTGCCAGGTGAAGGCAATTATGTTACTGCATATATTTTTCTATTTGTATAGGCTGAGGTTGAAAGCAGCTTGCTATTTAAAAACTGGGTTGGAACACTTTGCACTTTGCATTGTCCTTGTATAACTTTAAGTGGCACTTGAACAACAGTAATCAAATATAGAAAATGAAATCATGTTTAAAGGGCACACGCAATTATTATGCATGCGTATGCTTTTCTCTCTGTGCTGAGCAAGGTGAACAAAAGGTACAAAGATGTCATTTATCTCGGGGAAATGTAAGATGAGCAGAATAATAATAATAGAAAAAAACACCCATTCCATCCTTCCACACATCAGGGTAATTCATCTTAAAAAACGTGCTTGGCACAAATGAATATAAAGCTGGAGGCCGGGCTACGTTTAAATTGCAAACCCAGACTGTGTGTACGTGTGATCCACTTTAGAGTATGTTTCCTTGAGAGGCGGAAAATCTTCCCCGCACATTTACTAAAAACGCTGTCTATCATTTATATTGGAAAAGGCGGGCCCCCTGAAAGGATTCGGGGATCGCAGACAACAAGCCTCTGTACCCTATTGATCCAGAGAGAGAGACACAGATAGGGAATCTGAGTTAGTCTCCAAAATATCGCGCCGCAGAGCTCCATTTCGGAATCGTTTGATATGGGATGAAACCGGAGCAAATCGCGCCCACTTTGATGTGTGCACGCTCGACTGGCGCCACGCTGCGATGTGGAACACTTCCTGTGCGAATCACTGCGCTAGGCTGCAGCGGCAATGTCGCTTCGTGTTACGTCTCGTGTCAGCGCATTTGAGAATGTTTTGGTGAATAAATAGAGATGTCTTTTCACATCAGGCGCAGCATCAGCCCCCTGAATTTAATCCGCCGCCGCCACCGCGACGCTCACGCTCTGGTGGCCTTGCTGAATGTCTGAGGAGGGAGGGAGAGGTGACTTGTGGGTCAGTGCCACTGAGTCACAGCCCACGGCGGGCATGGTGGTGGGAAGTGAAAAATAGTGTTAGAACAACGGGTGCAAATACGAGCGGCCTTCATTACACTTTCATCGCTCCATTCTGAACGGATGTTTTGGGTGACTCTCAATGTGGAGGAGTGAGGGCGCGTCCTTCCGAGAACTTGAATGTGTCCTTGCCTAAATTCCAAAGAGAGGATGACCCCACTGATAAATGAATACAGCTTGCTATTTTTCATCCAAAGGAAAAATTCCCTCCTTTCAAAGGATGAACTATTTGTCCCCACAAAGGAAAAAAAACTATCATGGAGTTCCACTTTCCCATTTAATCAGAAATCGTATAACACTTCTTTCCATGGTATGTGCTTCAAAAAGCCAAATATTGGTTTCCCAATTTGACTTCTTATGAATATTCAAAAATAAGTAGCTGATGAAGCCGCCGCTAAAATTAGTCGCTAAGAATAAACATTTTCATCCAAAGTGTACAACTTTGGGTGGCATTCAAGCTTCAAGGCGTCGACAGCCTGTCAGCAGCAGATGAATCCAATCTGCGAGTAAATCCTTAAATCCGAGTTTATGGCTGATTTACCAGAAAGAAGCGCAAAATCACTAAACTTGGTTAGCCGCCTTTCTGCAGTTATTTTTTTTTTAAGTATCCCAACTGTATTGTTTTTCCTACAAGTCAAATGCAGTGTTTTCATTGGTGCCGCAGTCATTTGTGCCCTGGAGTGTGTTTGTATTACAGTAAGATAATTACTTGATCTCCTGTTTGCTTAGATATTGGACTGTGTATTTTTTGCCATTGCGTCACATTGCTTGCATAGTTGATCTTTAATCTTGTCACTTTGCTCCTTTTTGTGGTCAACTGTTTTTATTTATTTATTTGAATCATATTTGAAAGTGAAACAGACTACCACAGACTTTTGAAATGATCTTTTTGCCAATCAAGTGTGGCAAATACACGACTAATCAGTCTAACTTTGAGACCTTTCCCCTCCCTCCTGATTGGACTAAGGATGTGTTAATGATTTTCATGCCTCATTATAATTTAGCGCTCCTCATCTTGTAAGATAAAAATAATGACTTATGGCATTTAGCACTCTAACAGAGAAAATGTCTAAATAGCAAAATGTGTTTGGGACTTTGCACAAATGCTGCAAGAATCAAACCCCAGTGCTTTCAACATTGAAAAAAAATCAATCTTCTTTGCCAATAGTTTACGTTCACATTGTGAACACTTTAGAAGTATCTGATGAGCTTGATCTGAAATATTTCAGATAACACTGTTCAAAATAAGTCGTGGTGCAATGTCATGGAAAAAATAATACACACAGAGGCTTACCTTGAATGTTGAGAAGAAGCATTGACCGAGCCATGACCCCTCCAAGAACCAATAACTGAGCATCCCAAGTTTTCCATCTTCCATTCCTGCTAAAGGCTTCATGAATAAAACACACAAATGGGAGGAACCACGTGCAATCTGATTGGCCACGGAGATGTGAACTTTATCGGCTTGTTAAATTTACTTGATTGACTTGTGAAATATTAAACAGTTTTTAAGGACAATGACCTTATCATCGTATATCCTGAAATTAAAGGATTTAATCATCTCCTAAACAATCGCTTTAAAAAACAATTGGAGAAAACAATGGGGAATGTCAAACCTTTTTGCTTAGTTGATTTTAATAAATGAAACTGTTACTGACGCCCTTCAGATTAAGCTATTGCACCATTAAGAGATGTCTCAAATGGATTATGATGGATGATTATGTTAGTGGAGTTTGTTAAATTAAGAGTAAATTTCTCTCAATATGAGAAAACGATTTGTTTTTTCCAGTTTATTTTTTTAACCTTCAAGTTATAGGACGGTTAAATGAGAGGTAAATTAATAGGTAGCATTCAGTAATGGTATTGATTTTATGCCTGCCTGTTATATTGCTTCATACCCAAAATAAGGCCCAAAGGCAAAAATCAGCATGGTTTTCATATTAATTGAGCAAAGTGATAAAGCTGTCTCACTCCTCCTACGTGTCAGCTCCTTTATACCAAGTGGGCTGGAGTGCAAACATGCTGTTTGATTGCCTCTCCGTTATGGATTTGATCATTGGAGTTGGTAGTTCTAGCTGTTACTGTGATTAATGTCTTCACGTAGCGTGAGAAATTTGTGTTGCAAATGGATGTTGTTATGGACCGAGTCATGCTTATATTTTTGCGAGAGGACTCTGCAAACAACCTGGAATTGTTAATTCAGCTAACATTTCTTAGTGAACGAAAAGTCAAGAGACTTCCTAGCTTTTTGTTCCTGTTGTTTGTGTCCTGTTGCTTTGATTTCCACACTTTTTAAATTTTGAAAGCAAGGACTTGTCCCACAGTGACGCTGGAATGGGAAAAGGAAATTATCACTGCCTTCTTGAGGTTTAAAGACCATGGGCAAAATGTAGCTGTAATAAAAGCTGACATGTTCATTGTATCTGGGAATATTTGTACTGCTAAAAAGTCAAAGGATGAGTCGTCAAGTTGTCTCATTGATATTTATTGTGGATATTTCTCATCTCCTTTAACCCACTGACCGTCTTGTAGAAAATGAATGAATCTCCAAATATAAATAATTCAAAACATCCATTGGCATAAAGTCCTCATAATTTTCCCAAATGTGCACAAGAGTCAGCTTGTTGAGTGGCGGTTAAGGAAGAGCTTTGGGATGTAATCACTATCATAACACTAAGAGGTGATGCATCAGTTATATTATCATATTCACCCAAAACAAAATGGGTCTCCTGTTTATTGATATGGCCTCTTTACGCCTAACTTTGTTTCAGCATCTCCATAAATTCTCTCCACCGCTGCATCCTTATTCCTGTCATGAGCATGAGCCCCCACACTTGTCATTGAAATGGCTCTTTCATAGCTAGGAAACACAATTAGTTTAAGTACTTGCCAGCGTCGGATATCGGTGACAAGCCTATTTGTTACAGACGCTTTTAATAAATAGTGCATTAAAAGATTTTCCCGATGGAGCACTAATCAAAAATGTACAGTCCCTGCTTCAGTAAACTGTAATGGCGTGAGCACAATTTGCCTGTGGGTATCTGGGGACCATGCATCACCCAATGTGTCTTAAGTGGACTGTATTGTCCATATTGGCGGTCAAGATTCGTGACACAAAAGCTATGGATTGACTGTAATTGATTCAATACTTAGTTTGATTTCTTATTTTAATTTTTATGTCATCTGTCTTCAGTCTGTTTGACCAGTATGTTTTTTTAATGATTGGATTGGATTAGATAACTTTATTCATCCCATATTTGGGAAATTCTGTTGCTTTTTAAGCTGTGTATACAGGACAGGATATATTCTATATATCTTCAAGCATTTTAGGTTTGAGGTCCCAACCACCATTCAGCAAACATACTATACTAGTAGTACTTCTAAAATCCGGGGTGAGCAAATCCTCTCAAAACACCACGGCATCCCAAGACTTGGCAAGGGACTCTGGTAAATAGAACGCCAGAACCTGCACGAACTCGCAAACATGATTCAGCTAATAGGCCTTAAGCCACATCCATCAGCACTTATTATTACCCCTGAACGCAAGATGCCTGCCAGCCAAGTGATATATACTACTGTCAGAAAAGGACAACGCGTTGTGGTGCACTGCATCGATCACATGATATTGAAGCAATCATACACTACGTCTAGGGAATGGGCTGAGGTTTTCGGCGATGGTAGAAAAAAAATGCAAGTCATTTACTCCACCTTGAAAATATTTACTCTATCCATTAGTGTTTAGCGGGTTCTTATTATATTTAACTTAAGTCCTATGCAGATTGTGTAATTTTATTTTAAAATGTCAACAAGAAATGCCATTATTATGATTTTATTATATATACAAATGGTATTTTACATTTGTGCGAAGCTTGTCGCATGGGTTTTGGAATATTTTTGGCAATTAGGCAGACAAAAGGCAGATTTGTCGACATTTTTATCTAATGGAAGCGCTTCTACATTGGTTTGCGGTACTCTGTGCTAAATTGTGATTTAGTCCAAGTTGGCCAAAGTGCATTTAATATGGTAGTTTGCTTATAGTTCTGCAAAGTTGTATTTCATCTGATAGTCATCAGTCTTGATCAGTGGTATCTTTATGCGTGGTAAAATATATAGCAATTGTTTTGATTGGTAAAAACAATTCATATGTGTGCACCTGTGGTTATGTATACATATATACGTAACTTGGATTATCTAAAAAAAAAAATCCTAACTTTGTTACCAAAGACATTTCCTATATTTTATTCCTTAGTCATGTCTTTACTGGCTGTAAAATTCTGTGTAATATCTTGTGATAATGTGATGTTAGCACATTAAACCCACGCTTCGATGGCACTGTGTTGCAGAACCACAGTGCTAATTTGCATTTCCTCCATAATGCACCAAGAAGTCTCTAACGCACAAATGATGCCGTAATGTGGATGGTGATTTGAGCCCCATTGCGAATGTGAAAGCATGAACTTCTATAAAATGTGTTTTTTAAAGGAAAGCACACCACAAAGAGGCTTAATAAGCAAAGTGTGGCTTTTATATAGCCGCCATGATGCTGCATACACTATGTCCTAATTTTTGTGTTTTAAAGGCATTTAAACTGGAAATAATCAAGGCAGGAGTAACAAATAGCCTCGTATGCTTGCACCCTTTTAATGGCCTTCCCTCTGGTTGTTGTCTTTTAAATATTCATGTGAAAATGCAAGAGTTGTGCCGAATCATTAGCATCTCACACTTTGAATTCACTCCCCTTTTTTGCTGGTGGTAATGAGCGTCCGTTGACTCGGTAGTATGACTCTAATCCATCACACTGTGGCGCAATGAGAAAGAATAGGATTGCAGATGGAGGGTCAATATTTTTCCTCTTGACACGTGTGCTTTTAAGGCCTAATTCAGAACGGATGTTTTGCACTTAAAGCAAATGAATCCGGCCATTTGTTATTAGCCTTATTGTTGACATAGAGCTTGTTGGGTAAGCTGTACGTTGGCTACAGCTGACATAGGCCTGGCTCATGATGTAATTGCCACACATTTCCAGTTGGAATCCCGGTTCGGGTGTTATTGTTGGTCCTCTGTAATAGCGGCTAATGGGGATTTAATGGGCAGTGCCAGAGAATAATAAATCCAAAATGGGGGATATCACTAATGAGCACGACTAAATATCATAATGTTTTTACAGTTACCTCGCCAGAAACATTTGGAAAGTACACTGAACTTGAGTAGGGAAAGAGACATTCCTTTTAGAAAAGACTGGGATGAACGTAGGAGTAGTTCTTCAACTCCTCTTGGTCAATAGGAGTAAAGTTCCGACTGAAAAGTCAAGATGAATACAGTGTTAACTTGACCAACAATAATTCCATCTCTATTTCTCAAAAACCTAAGAAAACGTTTGACAAATGGATATTATTTTGAATTAGTCTGAAAACTGATTCAATAAACTTATTGAGTTTCCACACTTCTTCTCTGAACAAACAAATCAAATCCGTTGAGGCCTCATTGATCCGATGGTTAATCCTGAATGTATTATTTTAACCAAGGCGTTTTTTGACATATGTTGCCAATTTTGTGTGAACAGCCAATAACGTTCTATGCACATTCCAAAATACCGTGGAAAGCCTTGCCATATTTTCTTCCAGTTACTTCCCTTAGGTGTTTTGCTTTCCAAATGGCTGTAAAAACGGTTGTAATAAGGGTTTAAGCTGCAGGATTTTGCGAATACTTGCCCCATAATGAGGAATCTCCAGTTTTTCAATATGAAAAATGGCCGATCCCTCAGGCAATAGTCTGTCACGACGAAGAAAATCCTTAGGCCAACACCGCTGTTACTTCTTAATTTATTTATTTATTTTTCTTGGGTTTCACTTTGGCTTGCAGCAGCTGGTCTCAAACATTTTCTCCTTGGACAAATGCCATTCTGCCAAAACAATGAACCGTAGCCATTGTAGAGCAGAATCCATAGCTAATTAGAGCAGATGGCTTTGAAAACAGACAGTTTGACGACGGGCATCGAGGCTGCTTATGCGCCACGTGTCAATACCTCCTCTACGGGTCCCTCTTGCCCGTCCGTGCCCGTGCTCAGCAATATCCTCCGGCTTTTATTGCCCTGTGTTATAGCACCTGCGTGCAATTAACGGAAGTTGCATTGCGGTGACCGTTGTGAGTAGGATTACAGTGCAATAGAAAATGTTGCTATTATTGACCTTTTAAAGTATTGTAGTCACACTATTGTCATCGTTAGGAACAGACAAATGAGCACTTAGCTATCGTTTCATTAGGTTGGCTGGCTCATTTTGTTTGGATCAATGTTAGTTGGGTAACATGGTTATTTTGGCATTTTAGTGTTTTAGGTAGAATGCAAGTTTATTGTTCAAAGTTGGGCAGCCAAAGATGTATTTTTTTTTTTGCTTGAGCCTAAAACAAAGACTTAACATTGGCATTTTAAGTGTTGTTAACATGAATTTTATTATTTCACAATATTTTGCAGAGGAATCCTATACAGTGCATGTAGCTATTGTCTTGAATAATTACGAGGTTGAATTTTATTCAGTATAATAAGCTACCAAACAATGAATCATTATTTGATATATAATTCAAGAACATTGTTTACCTTGGAGCTGATAACAGAGTGCAACGTAGTCTGAGCTTTATCTAACTATAGTTATCGTGTTCTAAATGGGAAATTTGACGTCAATAGACAATGCTTTGTATGCCAGTTGGGGCACTGTGATGGATCAGGAAGCATTATTTGAGATAATTGACTCATTCTTATCCTGGTACACGCCATATGTACAAAATGCACTGCAGATGTCTGTAAAATGTTTCCTTTGATTAGTTCATGGAGAGGAGTTCCTCAAAACCAATGTTTCTGTGCATTCAAATCGACTATTACAGCAGCGAGTATTTTTTGACAGCTTTGTGAAATGGGTTTTTGCCACGTTGCCTGAAGTTGAAGACAGAGGTTCTGAAGTCTTTCTGTCAGTCTCATGTATGACAATGAACAATTGTTTCCCAACAGTTTTAGATGATAAATCATTAATAAACAGATGCGGGTGGAAAAACAACCCTCAACAACATTTGACAGTGACGCAAACTTGTGGTTTGGACTCATAAGTCAAGGACTAATGTGCCTAACATATGCTGGCTAGCTTCATTCGCTTGTATGAGAGCTGTAAAATCTGCTTATTGATACACAATATGCTGGTTAAAGTAATGTGATAGTAATGTGATGTCAAATTAGTCAAAATGACTTTTTTTAGCCCCCAAAATAATGTCTTTGACGTGCTAACTTGGAACTTGTGAAAAGCCACACGTAAAAAGATTTCAAATGCAAATGGCAAGCTGTAACTGAGCTAACCTTGAGCTAATCATTCTTTTATTGGTGCGTACCCGACTCGAATTCCTCATTGTGGGGGAAAAAAAGTGGCTTCGACGCCTGTCAGACAAAGCTTTGAAGGACACATTCTTTTCAATCGAAAAGTCTGCTTTTTTCATTCCTTAATTCTTCTTCCACTGCCAAACTTTCGACGTATGTTAGATACATCGCTATCGATCCCGCTGGCGTAATTAGAAAATCCTATGCGGAAGATGGTAAACAGTGCTCAAAGGCGGGCAGCGGTGTGCCTCTTCATCCTTAATGAGATTTCAGTGGGAAAGCTTGCGAGGCATCCAGGGAATCGATCGTTTTCTCTCTCGCTTTCGCTCCTCAAATGCGTTTGATAATCTTCTCTAAGGCTCTCCTGATCAATTTGGACTGATTCATCTCATTAATAAAACTTGTATGGGCCAACTTGGACTGTGTCTGAGTCTTAGAAAAACTGTTAAAAAGACGGCTCTAACAACGGGTTAATTTGTAAGCACTTTATCATTGCGCAGAATGGTGCATTCTATTCATGCCTCTGCACTTGGGGTTGCAGATCTTACATTTTTGTCAGCTAACTTAAAAATGGCCTGAAATTCTGTCATAATTCCAAATGACATGCATAGTATGAAATTTGGCCCATCAGAACAAAAACAGACCCATGCCCGATCGTGCATGCTCCCAACTGAATAAAGAGTGCGTGGGTGTCATCTCATTAAAACGTCAGCCTTTATTTACATCTCATCTTGCACTCTTAAGTTGCGTACAGGTTGAGGTCGATAAACCATTTGCTTCACTTGAATGGTGCAACGGACGACATTGCACGGCTGCAATTCAAGCGTACGCTCACATTAAGCACGATTCAATCCGTGCCAGCTTGTACAAAGTGTGCCAATTTTCTCCAATTCTTACTTTCCGCCTAACAACTTAACAACAGTGCTTTGAATTTACTTGCGATTGACATGATGGATAGCTCAAAGAATACATGCAACTCTCTGCTTGAGCACACTTGACACCACTTCCTTAGTTACAAAGCCATTGGACTAAAGTGACAAGAGGGACTTGGGAATATTTACCTAAACGGTGGATGAGATTGGGTTTGTTGGTATAGTCCAGAAAAACATTGCACACATTGTATTCCTTGAGAGAGGATCAATGTGATAAGTAAGCAGATATCCGTCAGTCCACCTCATCAGAACATTTACTTGGGGGAGGCAGGCAAAACATAAGCATTAAAGTATTAAGTCGACTCAGTCTTGCTGCTGTACATTGGGCACTTCCACAGTGTCTAACTTGAATCTCATTGAAAGACAAGGAAATCAAAAAAGGCAGTACTTAATTGACTCATATGCATAATACTACATAGGACCCCAAATGAGCTGCGCCCGCATAGTCATAGTTTTTTGACACTCATGAAGCATTGGCCACTTTATATTTCTCCATCTTTCAACTATAACAAAAACAATACAAATAATTTTAAAATGTATATGTATGGTTTTCCAGTATCTCCGTTAACTCTACTTCTTCATAGTGCAATTTTCTTGATGGATATTCTTCCATTAACAATGCACTGGCAAAAGTCAGTTCATCATGACATTGGGAAAAGGGGTGATGAATATAGACTGCAAAGTAAGTTTAATGGGCAGTATGTTCCCTGTAAGGGAGAACATGTCAAAGTCAAGCAGGTGACACATGAAGACCAATTACAGGCCTTGCGCTCGCCGGGCAGACCCCTTTGAGGGCTTCCTTACCCCGGCTATTAATATTGCACTTCCTGCTCTCGAACAAAGGACACATGGCTGCCAACAAGAGAAGATGGCACACAAAAGCCACCACTCCCAAAAAGCCTTGTACCTTAATAAGGCAGAAATATTAAAGAGGACATTGCTGTCTTTGATCCACACGACCACCTTTGGGTATGATAATAAGCTGCATGTTAATGTGCTTCCAATCTAGAAGAATCACTTGGTCACAAAGGGGCTTGAATAATCTTCAATTTTAAAAACGAATCGTAAAGTTGTTCCGCACTCAGATGTACATTGTTCCACTGTCTCCATTTGGAGCAATGGCTCAGTTAAATAGCTGGAACTTTATTCATTCTGTTCATTGACGAACGATTGAATTTCTTGGACAAAATAACTAAAACGTAGGAGGATACAATGCACTATCGAATTAGTGACGTACTCAAGGTGACAGTGCTACTTTAAGTTGGATTGGATTGGATTGGATTGGATTGGATAACTTTATTCATCCCGTAATCGGGAAATTTCTTTGTTGCAATAGGAAGAGGGTGAGGATGCAGGAATAGGAAAGGCATTATACACAAATGGGTACTTAATAGTAAGTTAGTAAATAAATACGTGAATAAATATATAAATAGGTAACTGTGTTGGTGAGATATATATATACATACACATACATATATATACAAGCACATCTACACTGTATCCGAAATTCGGGAGGTCCTAACCCACAGCCTTTTTGAGTTAAAGAGCCTGACGGCTGATGGGAGGAAGGATCTGCGGAAGCGCTCCTTCCTGCAATGAGGGTGTAGCAGTCTATTGCTGAAAGAGCTTTGGAGGGACTCCACAGACTCATGCAGGGGGTGGGAGGTGCTGTCCATGATGGACCTCATCCTGGTCAGCATCCTCCGCTCTCCCACTTCCTCCACAGAGTCCAAAGGACAGCCCAGAACAGAGCTGGCCCTCCTGATCAGCTTGTTCAGCCTGTTCCTGTCCCTCTCCGTGCTCCCACTTCCCCAACAGACCACTGCATAAAACACAGTAGATGCCACCACAGTGTCATAGAAGGTCCTCAACAGTGACCTGCACACACCAAAGAAAACAGAAAAACAAGCACTTTTGATTAATTTTAACAAATTAATGTCACTGATTTGTAAGACCTTTTTTTAAATGACTAAACAATGTATGCTTCTTTTAAGTCTCTATAAAGTTAAGTAGGATAAGTATAGATAGCATGTTAAAAATAGACCATAAAAATAGATTAAAGAAAACTTTGAGATAATTCCCATTCTAATTATCTGTTGTTTATGTTCACCAGACAGTCTTACAGCAAAAATCTGAAGGTCAATGGAAAATTACTCTCATGCCCCATCAGTCGATTTTGGTTTTCATCTTGCCGCAAACACCCCTGAAAAAAAGGGCGTCTTTGTTGTGTCATATCAATCGTTACATTAAAGGCCCGAGAGCAGCTCATCAACTTCACACAGAAAATTCTCAATTTTCTATTTCTTGGGAGTGTTTAGTCTCGTTGCTGCTGTCGTTGAAGTCTTGATAGGCTTCCACAAAAAAGATCTTTTTGTTACTTGCATCTCGTTAGACAGTTTTTCTTGGTTTATTAGCACTGAAAAACAATTTATCTCGCACAGAGCTTTCCTCCAACGCACTTTCAATGTTTTGTGCCTCAATAAATGATTTACCTATTTTCTATATTAAAATTTTGATCACTTCTACTTCATGCATTCGTACCACAAGATTAGTTTAGTTTGATCCTCAATTATACTCCCATTTTAAAACACTTATCTGAATTTATCAAACCCATTTAAATTAATTAAAACACTATTAATCGTGCTCAGAAATAAAACGAAACCATTTTAACAATGCAATGTATAAAACCCTAACCAATGATTGCAATGATTACTTTTATAAGTGTAAAAGTTTCCAAGATGTTGCTCCTCTTTGGGAAATAAATGAGCCAAAATATTAGGAGTAAGCTTTTTGTTTGACGCAATGAAGGCCTTGACCACATGAATAAAACATACTGTTAAAGCCAAATTTTGTATACAGCTATTATCTTGGATCTCATTAAATGAGTAACTTGTGTGCAGTTTTCTGCATGTTTTATCAACAAGCGCAATTGCTGCATTGCTACATTTTACTAGCTCGGAGACATTTTTGTGCCAATGGTGCACCCGAGTCACTGACCCTCTAATAAAAGTGAAGGGCCTGCATGCACTCCGGGGAACAGTAATAATTGTAATTCTCAGCCCCGCCGCAGCTTTTAGCCGACACAGAGCTATTAGAAGACCTACTTTGATGCTGTTATGTGACTGTTGTTTGCAGGCCTTTGCGGGTTAATGAGGGGATAATCGGTACCGTTTGATCTGAAGTCTGTGTCGGGTTTTGAGGGTAGTTGGGCCTCCCTTCGTTCTTGGAAGCATTCCATGAAAGTGTCACGTCTCTACTGTAGTGTCTTTTAAATGAGATAATACCAACTCTTTAGAGTAGTGGTTCTTAAACCACGTTCCCCAGCCGGGCAGTCTAGGGTAATAATTTAAGGGCCAGGAAAATTAAATGCACTTCATTATGGTTTATCATTTGAAAACTATAGTTATCTGACAATCTTATGTTAACAGATGCCTGCCTATCTAGCCCATTGTTCTCCATTGTAGTATTGTTACTTTAATGTTTTTTTATTTTTCCAACTTTGAGAAAATAAGTTGCCTTCCCATGAATGCAATTTATACTCTATTTATTATACTAATTTTTACGTTTTATAGACTTCTTGTTATATATCTGTAGATGGGCTTTTTCTAGTGCATTGCGCTCCGTCAGGACCCCTCGGCAGTCTTCAAAGTCCACAGCCTGATTAACCGCTGCGCATTTCCTCACCTTGCCTGGTATATTAAAATTGCATGTTTATTCTCAGAACGTGCGCGTTTGGGCGGGCGCCTTGAACGCTGCCACCCTCTCTGGGAAAATAGCTCAATAAATCAGTCTGCGGAGGACGACAAAATAACTAACCCCTCAGACCTTCAATGCGCCGGCCTCGTTACCAACTTGCAATGTTAACGATGAATACGTCTGGAAAATGTATCACCATACTTTATCACTCTTAGTTCCGCAGCAGATAGACCAAATAAGACTTATTTTTTCTTTACATACATACGAAGATATGAACAATAACAAGTCATTTTTTTACTCCTATAGAATGTTCATAAAAACTTTTTTTATACTAAATTAAGACTCACAAAATAAAAATAATATATATATATTTGTACACCTATTAGTTGAAAATTAAATGACTTATGAGTTTTGTTGTACCTGTTAATTCTGGTATGCAGTAATCTGCATAAAATATATACTGCATAACAAAAGTATATATCCAATATGACTATTTTAGGTATTTTTGTATATAAAAATTCTATTCATAAAAATAAAATATTAATGGTATTTTATATAGCTATTTGCTGAGGTTTTAAAAAGATATATATGTTTATGCATCAGTACATGCTAGTCTACCTTTTTAACAAAAGTTTACTTGGACAAACTTAAATTATCCCATTTTCACATTATAAAACCTCCAATAAGGCTGAGCATCTGTTCGAAGCAAATGCCTATTTGCAGATAATTTACCACTATGATGGAATACCTAGAGCAGGAGATTGTTTTTGACTGGCCTATACATTTCTAATGAATGAGGAAAAAATATATATTATGTTCGTATACACACACGCTGTTTGTGATTTTGCTTCCAAACGACTAGATATTTCATTATTTTCCTTTTTTTTCCATTTATTTTAAATTCAAATTTTGCCCCACAGGTTCACACCAGGTAGTTGAGTCAAAAACACCACCTTAGTGCCGTATCCTAATCCAAAATCCCCTTTATCTTTATTACTGTGTCTTCAATCTATACTTTGTATGGGCCACTACTCTCTTCCAATTAAACCTTGAGCGTGACATTCTCCGGAGGGTGATCAGGGCAAAGAATTAGGTGACTCGTGAAAAACAAAAAAAAAAGGGTCCGAACGGAATAGTAAAAGTGTAAAGGAGAGAATAAAACAAGTGCTGCTGAGGTTTGACAGGAGGATTATAACGTTCCGGCTCGTGAAAACCCACCGAAGCAGCCTACGCTGAACTGTGTGTCTCTACGACGCACTCAGTTCCCATTGTCGCGAATATATGACACACTTTGCTTTTAATGACTCTCCATTCTTCGGTGTTGGCGTAAAATATTCATCTTGGAAAAAAAATGTCTGGCAGCATTTAGCATGTAGTAAAATTCAATATTTATTGAAAGCAAGACTACGCCTATAAGAACGACTACTCCAATAGTAAAGCAACTATAAAAAGGTGCACATTTCGTCCCTTTTTTGGTATATATATACTCACATTTGAAGGATGTGATTGCTTTGGTAATTCTTATTGATTTTGAAATCTCTTTCTTGTTGAAAGCTAGGAAAACAAACACTAATTACAGCCTAAAATCCAATGTTTCAATTTTGGGGCTAAAACAATTGACAGTTAGCTACTGATGACATCCATTTTGCACATTTAACACCAGAAAACAACTTGATTTGACATGATTGTGTCTTACAATCAGTCAAATTTGCCTCAACTGCTGTTTTTGTTATGTCGGTATGATACTATGAGAAGAAATTGTGCACCTGAAATGGTTATGCTTAACTGTAATCTTTGAAAAGGAAAAATGCACTTGTATGTTGCTGGCGGATTTCATGTCATTTGTTGTACACATTTGCTATTTTTTTGCATCTTTTGCAAATGAGTAAGCCAGCGTGTTTTCGTGTTTGAAGTGTCACTCAAGATTGCAATGGCTTATGTAAAAATGCTCTGTACAATGTGTTTTCCGATTTTAAAAAGAATGTATTTATTTGGGTGTTTTTGGGTCTGAACTTTCAACAGTGTCTCAATGAGCAACAACTTGAATAACTTTGCAATCAATGGGCAAAGTTTTAACATCCACGCAGCAATAAATTGCAGCCTGGAAAATTGCCGGCCTAATTTTAATTGCGATTAATGGATTTATCGTATATCACAGGTGGCTTGGCGGTAATTATCTTACAATGCACATAGCCATCACCAAATGTATTTGGAGTGGAATCAACTTGCGATTTCTGTATTTCATTGAAGTGAATTTGTTAAGGGCCATTCAGTTATGTTGGATCTAATTAGATTGTACCAAATGCTGTTCAAGATTTGTGTCCACAAAAGAACAGTTACAGCATAGATGATTTTTTTTTTCTCCTTCACATTCCCACATCGATCGGAAAAGATGTTTAAGACTGCTCTGTGTGGCTGTGATTCCAACTTTTAGAGGGAATTAAAAAAGTTCCAATTTAGTTTGGGAGTACTTCTTTTGTTGTAGGCCTTTTACAAGTTTCTTGGACCATTTGTGCCGGAAGCGAGTCTTGAGACGGCGGAGAGCTCCATACATCATTGTGCCGCCGCATTACCGCGGGTAATGAAGTGTGAACCAGGAGCGGCACTTGCTTGTGTCATAAAGAGTGGGATGGAGATTGTGGGCAGTCTTCAGGCGATCATAGCCAAGCGCCTCAAATTACAGTTGTCAGAGAAATGGAGTCCACGTTACTCGCCGTTGCTATTTTGCATACCACCTGGGAGTGAATGGTAATGTATGTGTGGAAAAGGGGCTTCAGATGGGAGCTTGATGGAAGACTGTCTTCGGGATAAGTGGATGTATTGTTTTTCAGCTCTTGTGAACATTTATCATTTACATCTGAAAGTTGAGCTGCTCGTCAAGGCATAGATGGGACCTAATGACATTTATTTTGTAGGGGAAAGACTACTGGAGGTGATAAAAATAACTGCAACCTAAATTCCTTGCGTGTTGTTACACTTGAATTCGAGGTCATTCCAACTGTGCTGCTCAGCAGTTATTTTGTAATGTGCAAAGTGTAGCATTAGGGTAAAGGTTGAGCTGTGGGGTTGAGTTTATTGATGAAACGCCATATTTGTTGACCAAGCTGAAATATGAAGGCAAGCAAAGCATATAATGTGGGAATTTTCAGCTAGTAAAGTGGAATGGTTATTCTGTGTGCTGCCATGTGCCTAAGGTGATTCATTTACATACACACATTGTTGGGAAATAGAAGTAATGAACTACTGTCCTTGTAGTGGAGAATAGAGCTCAAATATGGGCAATTGCTTCTGTGTAAGGAAATCTCACGTGTTGTATCCACTCTGTCTATAACCTTTTGTGTGGGTGCACTCATGCAGAAAGTCCTGCTGATCTCTCTGTAATACTTGGGCCTTTGAATTAATTGAAACCAAATCAATTGAAGATGTTCAAGGACGATGTGTCTTCACCGGGTTATCTTTGTTAATAGAAATTATACAAATGACATTTAAGGTTGGAATCACGTGAGGATCACTTTTTCTGCCAAAGTGACAGAGCTGAATCTGTTTATGATGTAAAGTGGTCTCAGGCAATTGTCAAATAACTGGGGTACATTTTGTGTCTGGTTGAAAACATCGGTGCCTCGTACGTTTCACTATTAGACACTTAAATCAGCAAGGATTATAGGTGCAGCAGTGGAAGCAGGTAGATGTCGGATTATTTCCTAATGCCAACAGCTATCGTCATATTAGTGTCTTGTGTGTAGGTTTTTTCCCCCCAAAGTAATTTATCAAGGTATGTTTTACTTTTACTCCATGTTAATTACAGTAGACGTCTGCCTTTGCTCAAGTGTGTGTATTTCCTGCTTTTGCATCTCCCTTCTGCCATGACTCATCAGCCTCTTGACATTTGTGTTAGGCAGTTAGATAAGATATTGTAAATCAACAGGAGATGTGATTATCCAGTCGAGTGAAGTTCAAGTTTTAAGTTGAGTCAGATGTCGTAGTAGATGGTGTCCAGACACTGGAAGAATGTCCTCATGAAAGCAACAGAAATTGCAACCCGGCAATGTGACTTTATGAAATTCTCTTATATTTTATTCCCCTCTTTATAAATAGGACAGTGCAACTTTGATTTGGTTCCCTCTCAAAGGCTTATGGTCTAAAATGAGCTCCTTGGTGGAAACATTTATAGAGCAACACTTGCTTCAAGGCTCACACCTATGATTTTACCACATGATTTATTATCCACACGGGCTACATCACCCTGGGATATTTCTGAATGAGCGCACTGCATTTAAAAAAAAAGTGTTTGAATCGGCAGCAGATTTAGTTGTCACGCTGCATGTTGAATAGGTAAAAAAAAGGAATAAAACTTGCAAAACATAAACGTTAATCCTATCAACTGGAGATTTACTGACTTCTTTTGATGGCAAAACTCATTTTCCTTGTGTTTGAGCTTTATAAAGATTTTAACTTCCAAGAACTTGGTGCTTATTCCGCAGATTGTTCTCTGGGTAATGTATAAATTAGCCTTATGGTGGTCAGTAAAGCCTTTTTCTATATCTTGACTTAGTATTTATGATGTGCAGATGAATAGCATAAAAATCTTTGACTTTTCATTGCACTCATTCATACTTGAAAGAGCAGCCGCATATTGTTTTTATTAAAAATGTATGAAGAGCATAATGTCACAGGAGATATAAGTTGTAGTTGCGGGGTTGGGAGAAGTACAACATCTGAAAAGAGTTCCCTTTCCTTGACAGAGTAATGTTTACACTATGCTTAGGGTGTGGATTGACAACAAGCTTGTTGTGGTGGATTTATTACATGCATTGCTTGGCTAGGCTGTGGCTATAAAATAAAAATAAAAAAGCTCTGGGAATTGTCACGAACAAAATTTGTGTTTCAGTTGTCGCAGTGTACCACCGTGTAGGAATAAATCTCCGAATTGACTTTACAGGGTCTTTAAATCTGGACGTCTAAGTCCCCCACTTGCAAAAAGCGTGACGCCATTGTCTGTTTGTGTCGGTATGATGACCAATAAATGGCAGCTACGTCATTGACAGTTAGTGGCTGAGCCAACATGTGTAGTGATTTACTGCAGGAAACTGGCTTGATAGCGACATGACAAATAGCTTGCCACGGAATAGAAAGTGTCCCTGACATCGTTATGTGTCCGCAAGTGGATTGCATAGTAGTGTATACAAGATGTGATGTGACAGGTGACTGTTTGAATTGAAATGGTGTCTTGATTTCCATGTCGGAGGTAGGAATAAAAAAAAATACAAAACACGGAATAGAATTCAGTCTCATGCCTCATATTTGGAGATACTTTATTTTTAGATTGGAAATGTTTATTCTGGCGATTGAGAAACAAGTTGTAACAACCAGTTTTTAATCAAACACTGAAAACTTATGTAATTTGAATGATTCTAGCCAGAAGTGGAGGCGTGGCTCTTGACAGGAGCATGAGAAAATAATGATATCCTGCTGCTGGTAGTGTGTTGTTTATGTCTCCGCGGGCCTCATTACAATAGGTAGTTGGAGTGTGAGGCTGTCAATTGATGCCAGGAAGCCTCACCATTGTACTTGATTCTTGACCTCTCCTTTTTGAAGAATTTTATCGCAGCTGGTTTCATTTGCTTAAAGCAATAAATATTCAGGGGCTGTCAGCTGCTTGTTTATTTATGTGTCTCAGATGCCTAATGTATGATAAGGCTGTTATCAAAACAGATGTATTCAGTAAATGGGAACGTGACACTCTTTGGTCAATTGTGTTTGGAGGAGGTTGTTGAGAACCGAGAATACAGTGAAAGTCTCGGAAATTTCTCTTAAAGAATGACATTGCCTTCGGCACATTTGCCCGACTCCAGACATCACATTTTGAGCGTTTTCAAAATGTCACCCCTAATACCAACACTAAAGGAAGACATCTCAACGAATCAGCCACCTCGGAGATAAACGGTGTCCTCTCCGAAAGGAAAGTGCAATCCAATAATGGTAGTGTTAGCCCCCTGTGGAACTTAAGCCGCTGCCCCTGCAGAAAAGACACTTCATTTGTCCGCTTGGGATGATTTTTATCAGAGTGCAAACAATTCACAGAACCTTTGCCTTCTGGTCTTGTTTCGGGATCGACACTGGGAGTTTGACTGACGTTTGCCATAACATGGACACTCTTTGGAGGGCACAAACACCCTCCGACGGGGTTGGAGGGGGGACATTGTGTTTACCGTGCACCACCCAACTGCCCGTCAATAAAAAACCCATTAGCCTGAGCTGAACTCTTTAACAGCAGGCAATGATGTTTGTCGCCTTAATGTGATGGGCTGCCGTTTTTTGTTAAACCTTTCCTGTGGCTTTCTGAGGTTTCATTTGTGGATGGCATTAGATATAGGATTTAATGTTGGAATATACCAAACTGATGATTTGAATGCAGGGAAGGCTGCGTCTCAAAACTGTTTTGGAAGTTTACAATTGTTTATACACATATTATAAAAGATGATCATTTACAAAATATGCATTTTTTTTCAACATCATCGTGTGAAGCCTATGGAAAACGGGACACGTCTAGGTTCGTACACGGGTCAAGCGCTGCAGCATTTCATTATCTTGACTGACATTTCATTAACTGGGAAAAAAAAGACATCATGGTGTAGGACTGCACACGTCCGAGTATCGTCACACAGCTTCAAATGATAAGCGGCTTGATTTGTATGTGATAACATCTCATCCCTGTGCCCCTGCTTGAGGTTAGAGATTGCCTGTTTTCAATGGAAGCCCTTATTTGGTATAGTTAGTTAGTATCACCAGTCTGTTTAATCTAATTACCACAGCAGGCTGCTACTTGTGTTTTTTATTTCCTTATGACTATGCCCTAATGATGATTAGGTTTTTATGGTACTTTAACAACTTATATAGGAGGCATTGCCATTGAGAAGAATCTTGATGTTTCTTATTGACATCCACAGCAGGGATCTACTAACTAGCTGAATCCTAACAAAACGCAAAATAACAGATGTGCCAGTAAAACTAGCATGAATGTTATTTAGATATATTGTGATCTCTCACTCGCAGTTTGCAAGGTATGCAGTGAATATGCTTGGGTTACATCATTGCTTATAGCAAAATGTCCCATTATTCCCAACAATAGTGGTCAACACATCCACATTGACCGTCCTCCCACCACTCTCGGTTAAAAAAAATAGAATGCCATCCCACTTCAGCATGTTTTTCCAGTCTCATAAAGGAAACATTGTGACAGGAAAAGAATGAAAATAAATCATACACATCAGATACTTTCTTTTTGCAGTGTTGTAGAGTAGGTCACTAACTGGAGATAAAGCATCTTTTCTTTCTTGTGTAACAGTCGAAGCTGAGGAAAACGTTATAATTTGTATTTCTGCTTGTGGGGGGAAGATGAAATAGTGATCCTCTGCTGAATACGTCTTTGCACACTTTTTGCTAGTGGCACATTGAAACACTCCCTTTGTGGGTTCATGATAACATGTTAAATATAGGCAAAGTGTTTTATTCATGGCCCTGGTGAGTCACAGCAAGTGGCAACACTAATCCGAGCATTTTAAATACTCACGCCGGAATCGTATTTCACTTTGACACCCATTGAAAATGTTTCTTATACTTTATTTTGTGATGTTGTCATTTCATCAGCATTGCAAATTTAATCCGATCCATTTGTTCTTCTTGATTTTAAATTCATTTTGCCTCCCAGGCTGTTGGGTATACGCTATTAGCTACTGTTTCTTTTTAAAACCTAAAGACCACATTGTGCACTCGTCATATTTCAATGAAAAATACATTATATTCTGAGCACAAAGGAGCTGTCTTAGACACTCATTGAAAAAATAATACATAAAAAATGGAAAATTTCCTCGCCATTATAAAATATGATGGATGAAACGGTACACAAATAAGAATTCAGCACTTTTTATAGTTCATTTGCCTAAAATGTTACATAATTTAACTTCAATCGTCATCGCTGGTTACACAACAAAATCATGAGGCTCTAATTTAATTTGGGTCTTGGGTTATCTTCACACAAGACGTCAGTAGTTCCAGAGAGAAAGAAAATATATTCCCTTTCATGGTCTTTATCTACAACCCACACAAAGAAACCCAAGTATTAGAAAGTATTTTTTAAATGTAGATATCTCTTCCAACAGTTTTTAGGCCAGCAGAGAAGAAGGGGAGATCTGCCACTGGGTTCACCATGAGCCATAAATTCTCTGCAGTTTTCCACCAAGGACACTCAGGGTTCTCATGGCGTATGTGCATAAGCGTGTGAAATATCTTGTTTTCCTTGGGCAGATAAGAGGAAATGAGAAAAAATAATTTGACAGCAACCTGCCGTGGCACGGTGCTTCACTCCGAGTAATTGGCAGTGTAATTTGGGAGGTTGCGGAGGGAGCGAAATGAGTTTTCCCTAGAGAGTTTGACCACGGATTCTGCGTTATGTCACTCGGAGGAAACGCGGTCAAGTCCTTATAAACAAATATTGACGTCATCACAAGTTGAATAAACAAGAATTATCATTGCAGAGATCCAATTAAACGTCATTAAATGGTCTGTACATATACTTCTGTAATACAGGCATTCTTTAACAAATACCCTCGTTTTCAGAAAGAGAGCCATGGAATTGTCAAAATACATAGTGTATAACAGTAGATTGTGAAAATGAAATAAAAGCACCATTTATTTACCTTTGCCAAGCAACAAATATCTTTAGTTATCATCTATAGAACATTTGGTCTTATTAAAATTTGGCCATTTTCTAGAGGAATTGCAATGTGAGATGACAATGTTGGAAATTCAAAGTGAAACAGTGCAAAAAATAAGAAATCGTATACTTTTTAGCAAGGATGGTGGTTGAGCATTTACTTCTGTATTTTTCAGCATTTCAACAAACAGTCTTCTTTTTGCCCACTGTCTTATTCAGTGCATTGTTTCTAGCATCTTTAATTTCCACTTGAATCTATGTTTGTGCTGATAGTCCCTATCTTGGAGGGTCTGGCATAGAGCCGCCATTGTCTTTGCCATTGATTTTCCTTGAGGGGCCACAGGCTTGCATTGCTTGTCCACGCAGGACAAAAGAGGATGCACGAGGCTCTTTACTGAAGCACTTAATGAGATTTGCGTAGAGGATCGATCCGTAAGCGGGACAAAGGGAATTGAGTTCAAGGCCCTTTGACACACGAAAAATAAAGAATACTAATAACGCTTGGCTGTTGTGATTAGCTTCCTCGGGTCATTATGTTTTGATGTGTTGATACACTATTCATTTAGATCTTATCTGCCGTTTGTTCTGGCACTGCTCTGTCAATATTGTGTTACGCCAACAAAACTCTGCTGTCGGTAGAGTGCTCGACGTTGACAACAGCTGAGTATACACAGGTGGTAGCTTTCCGATCCTCGCAATGCCTTGCATTGTGTGCCAAAGATGTCATTCTCTTGGTATTATCTCCCGTGTATGAGCGCTAAACGTTCCGTTAAAAGTGGACACTCGCATCAGCAGGGGAGAGCAATTTGTCGCCTTCCTTTTCTCTTTCCACTTGGTGCCACTTCTCGCTGCCATGTTACATGGGAGTTCCACAAAAGTGGCACAGTTTAAAGTCATTACGCTTCTCACGTCATACCGGCTCTTGAGTTGAACCTCCACACACTTATTGTAAATCTTTGGTTGATTGCACATTCTGTGCTGAATTCTGAGAAGATGTGGGCAGTTAAAACCTTTATGCATTTACAGGGTGAAAAGATGAGGTACTTTACATTTTCTTACAGGCTTTAATGTCCACATGCACAGAACAATGTTTTTCTATAATATAATGACTGTGTTTTGTAATTTGGGGCTGCTTTGCTGAATCAGCTACTGTTTGCTTTGATTATTGATATTTTGACCAAATTTGTAACTCGTTAAGATTCAGTTCAACCTAATATTGGGCTGTCTGTGCAGTTTTTTTCTCAGAACTTTCTGCAGTACAATTTAGTTTTTCAACAAATAATGCTGTACATCTTCGCCAATTCATGTTCCGCTTCTTGTACAGTCTATTTTTTTTTTACAAAAGTATATGTACTCTCTTTAAGGATACAAGTAAATCTGCCATAAGGGGAATGATTATTTGGTCGATGGTCTTGGAATCAGCAAGGTTCAAGCCTTCCATTCACCTTAAACATTGAGGATAGGAAATTGGATACGAACCAGCTTTCCGTAACATGTTGCGGTTCCTCCGCATTCCCTCTCAAATTTGAATTAGTTTCCTGGAGGCGTAATAACCCACGGTGAAATAATCCCATTAACGGCGCTGCTAAGCGGCACAGTTCTAATAGTGTTTTATTGCCACGCCGCCTACGACGTCAAAGCGCTCGGTGCCTGAGTCGCATGTAACTGATGGAACCTGCGACTCTCAGCGTTTAATGACAGCCCACTCAGGTCCGTGGGGGTGGACCGCTGTCACTCAGCCATTGAGCGTATTTTATTGGGAGGGGGCAGGTAATTGGCAGATGGCTTCATTCCTTTCTTTTGCTTGCTGTTTCTGATCTCTCAGTGGAGTGGGGGCCTCTGCTGGGATTAGAGAAAGAAGGTTTTGCAAAGGCGTGGGTTACCTTGCCTTCCAGCATGACAGAAAAATCCTTACTCAATCAAGCCGCCCACCTGGCATTATTTCAGTTATCAGTTTCTGTATTTTTAGCCGAGCTAGGTTTTTAATTAAATTGGAACAGTCGCTATGGGCTGCAACCCTGAACCCACTCAGTAGATTCTTTATTTATTATTGAGTGAATTTAAATTTGACTCTGTCTTAAATATACGCAAAGCACAGTTTACTATACAATATAATTGTCAGGAATTATACTGGGGTTTTTATTATTTTCCACGAGCGATACAACTAAAATAAATATACTTATTTATGTATTAACGTTATCTTTTGTAGTGGTAGCAGTTCGTTTATTGCATCAGGTCTTAGTAATTACATGATGCAATCTTTTCATCTTTTTCTTCAGTCTCATCCAGACACTGAAAATGAAAGGGTTGAGTGAGAAGGTGTATACCTCATTTTACTCTTAACCTCATGATTCATTCAGTTTGCTCGTCTTGCTCCCCATTGCCGCGTACGCGGTGTTCGGCGGGTATCATCTCAGCAGAGGTCAGGCTCGGCAAATTATTCGGCGGGGCGAGGGGGGAGGCATTTGACTTAATGCCATGCTCGTAGGAGATGCGCGCCTCTGAATGCCGAGTGGCCTGCTCTTTCTCAAAGATTGCCCCTGTGAGGTTATTTCTTAATGTGTTCCCTGCTCGTGTGACGATCAGTGTTCTTGCGATCCCTGATTGGAAACAACATTTGTTCTTCTGTACTTAAAGGGGACAGATATGTAGCCTGTACACTTTGAATTAAAACACCTGCCACGAATACAGTATCGGTAACAGCGAATTTAGTCCGATTCATATCGTAGCCTTTTTGACGTTTAAAAATGGCTTGACATTTTTCATTCCAGATGCCATCGCTGATGCATTTTCAGAATCAAAATCTACACTTCGCCTCCTCCCCGGCATCTCATATTTGCCGTTTATCCCTATGAGTGATCGTACGATAGAGTCCAAGGGGACATTCCGTAGATGGAACAAAAGGAGTCACGCACCCCCAACCAAATGAGAAAAAAATACTCATAGTAAATCATCTAAATAGGATTTGCAATGGTGTTTGACTCGCTATGTGAGATCAAGCTGTCGTTATTCCAAATTACACGAGCATGACAACACGTGGTTATGTGTGCGATGACTTAACAGGAGGAACGCCAAAGCAGCATGGCACTCGATATATCTGCTTTTAGAAACCATTGCGAGCTCCACACCAGAGGAGAGGGAGTCTTGCCCTTTTTATTGTAATCCAACAATGGTAAAACTGCCACTGTTGTAGACAAACCTGTATATAGATATTGTCCTCAAGAGGCTGGATTTGTGGTAATGTTCTATCTCCTAGCAGGCGGCTCTAGAAAATGTCTCTAAAGACTTTCTTGCTCCTCCAAAATGTCTGTGGCCCACATATAAATATACATATATGCCACTGTCCACTTGTATTAAAATGTTGACTGACACAGAGCAACATACTTCTAAATTTTGTGGCCACCATTTATTCAAAGTAATTGAAATAGAAAGAAGGGTAAAGACAGAAAACATGTCTCATGTTGGTAGCTTATCTAGTAACTAACACCCAAATTAACTATGGATCGAAATCACGTCAGTCAGAAAACAATAAATAGGTTTAACATCTCCAATTGCTTTTCCCCACCATTTTCACAGCAGATAAGTAAGGAAAAATTACTCTTAACACACCCACAACCATTAAATGATCACACGATTTGTCTTTTCAGTAAAAGGCTAGTACAAAGGTTAACAGTAAAATGACTAGTGGTGCTTTTCTTCATTAATGTTGGAATAGAACATGATTAAACTCCAGGTCATGTATTATTTCCTGAATAGATTTTGTCCCAAAGAGAGTGCTGTTTGTTCTTTTTGAATATCTATAACTAAACAAAAAGCAAAACTGTTATTTAAACCTTGAATACTGCAAAAGTGCAATTCTGGTCGTTGTAATTACATCATAGTGTATTTGTGTATCTTTCTTTCTTTTTTTAAATTTTGATTCAACTTGCAATTTGGTTGAGAGATTCTGTTTAGAAATTCCACTTCTATTCTTGTTTTCTTGAGTGACAACTCGTAATATGCCTAACCGCGCTGAGACCTTGCCATTTGAGCAGCTGAACAAAACATGTTAATTGAGTTCACTAACACCTAACCCCCCCAACTGCTGCACTATCACATCACTTGTTGAAAATAGTGCATATCACTTGCACTCCTTTGTTGCACTGTAAGTTTTGACATTTGTTCCTGTGGAAATATTTGAACGGATGAGACCTTGTGATAATTCAGTTTAGTCACTAAACAGTAGTTGCTGATCCATTTTAGTTTGGGAGGTGTCAATATTGAGCTCTTAAACAGTTTCTGACCGCAGTTATATTGTGCAAAATCAGAGCAAACCATCAAATTTGAATGATTTTGAGGTATTTTAATGGCAAGCTTAGTACAAAATGTTGCATATATATATGAGAACAAATGAAGTATGTAAACAGTTGTTGTAATAACTGTAGATAGACTTGGATTGCTCTAGTATACTAAGGCAATTGTTGATTTATAATCTAATGGTTTCTTAAAGGTCACCCACTGTGTAATTTATAACAATCACAGGTGTTGTAACCACATATCTGTTCCTCAAATGATGTCTCACTTGACTCACAAATGTACTTCTAGACAACAATTTTGAAAGAATGTCAAGAGCGGCAACATTGATTTTACACACATGCTTTCTCGAGAATGAAGCATTTGTTGTCATGATTTCTCACAGCCACAAATAGGTTAACACGAGTAAATACATGATCCTTTTGCAGCATTTTACTTTTGTGGAATACATTTCTAGTGACAGTACACTAATGAGTTCTTTCAGCCATACCTTGTTCACACCCTGTACTTATTTTCTGCACTGCTGTTTAGCAGTAAAATCCATATGTTGTATGCCTCTTAATCAGCATCCTGTGAGAATGCCTAACAATAATGTTTCAGCTGCTACAGTGGGAGCACCATAAGATAAAAGTAAATATCTGGTTAGCGCCTTTAAAAAAAAAAAGAAGGAATAAAGATTTCCTTGAGGAATAAGCCCTTGCTGCTTCAAAAGTAGGTTGCAGAGTTAGAGTGCACGTTTCGCAGTAATGGCATACTCTGTGGCAAATCAGAGCATGCGAAGATGTACGTAGTTGAGGCTTGAGGGGCCAAATTTCATCAGCTTTTTTTCCGCTCCTGTAAGATGGAAGTGTAGCTCCTGCAGATCGTACACTGATTTAGTGCAACACTATTACGGTTCATGATGTGCGTCTCATGTATGCTATAAAGAGGAATGAATGTCAGGAATATAATATTTTATAGATAGTCCATAGGCATTGATATATTTAAAGAGATGAAAGCATACTTTGTTAAAAGATATGAAAAGGAAATCAAGTGTAAAGGAAATACTGTACTTAGAGTATTGTGGTATCTAGCTTATATAGTCTATAGTGTAGATGTTCTGTCTATTTTAATTAATGAGATTATCAAATTGGCATTTATGTATCATGGATTTAGGATTATTATTGAAGCTTTACTGATTATTCATTGGTGCTCTAAACCTTATGAAAAAAAACATATGAATCTTCAGATTTACAAAAATTAACATGTAAATATGCAATCATTGTGTGGTCACAGAGGAAAAAATGCAGAAAAACCTGTTCCGTCAGAGAAAGGCAGGTTTGTGTCATATTCCCTCGACTCTAACCCAAAATTACTGGCCAAGTAATCACTTCCATGGCTGCCAAAGAAAGGATTGGGAATAAATTGTTTAAAGAGCAATTTGATGTGTATGAAAGAGCCACATTTTGCCAATTAACTGTTAAATATCCCAGAAATGCCAAGCATAATTCCACAAGCTTCAACATGGTTGTGCATGACCAAGTGCTTTTGCTCAATTGTTCTCGAGAGTTCTTTCTTCCAGTGACGTTATCGCTCCGTTTGTGGTTTCAAATAGTCTGAAGCTTCAAAAAGACATGGGTTAAAAAAAAAGAAAGAAAAATTGTAATAAAGGCGCCTGAGTGCTGTCACTCAACTGAAGCACCGAGGGTACCATGGTGATGGTTATTAAGTGGCCATTAGTCGACCTGTTAGGCAAAAGGAGCTTGGCGGAAGGAAGGCTCGGGGGTGTCATTTTTGTGCTTTTGTGAATCAGAATCTGGAGAAGCTAAAAAGATAGTGACAATATAATTATATCCTAACTACATCCCAGGATGCATTTTAATTCAATCATATCCATAAGAGAAAAGAAAAAAAAGTTGATGAAAGAACTTTGACCCTAATTGTTTGGAAGGAAGAATTCTACAAAAACCCTGTGGGGCAATTTCTCAATCGCAGCAGGCTTTTAAGTAACAGCAGTGAAAAGCTTTTTAAATGATGCCCCAAATCCACTCTTTTAAAATGAGAAATGGATAGGGACAGCATGCCACAATTTAATTAAGTACTGAACAACCACACCAGGTAACTAAGTACTGTTAATACCACTCATTTTTTGACATTGATTTCAGAAAATGGCCTGCAATGTTTAAAATACATACTGTACTCGCTGCATTTTCTATCTTACAATCATAGTGCCCAGATTCCGCACCTAAAAGTGTCCTTTCTAGAGACACAATGGATTTGTTCATCTACTATTTAGGACTTGTATAAATAAATCACAAGAAGTAGCCAAACAACTCACAAATTGTCTGCCACTTTCCCACTACTTGTTAAACAACCTAATTCTTGCTAATATTATTGTATGAATGAGGACAGTTATATATCACACGAGTGAGCAGACAGGGAGTGTAGATGAATGAGAAGTCGAGCAAACAGTTTTACCAACCAAGAACTCCATTCATTTCAATTAGAAAAGATAATCTGACATGATAGTTTTGAGTTACATTTCATGGAATTAAATCAAACCTTATCTCATGGTACCGCTGTCCGTGGTTCTGAAACATGGCACATTGGCTCCAACACGTATTTCACCTCACTAGCTTTGCTATCTTGTCATTTACATGCCTTGTGTTGCCCCAAAGAGGAGTAATTTAGCCACCTGCCTTTCCTCCGACCGAATATGGCAAACACATAGTAAATGACAGTCGAATGGGATCAGATGTCAGGAATATGGAGTTTTTTTTCCTGCAAATGCATGTTTTTGAGGGCAGACCAGGAATACCAGGGTGTATGTGCATTTGTAGCCAATTTGGAAGTTGAGTAAAGGTGCCGGGCCCAGTCGGTGGGTTGACACTTTGGCAGCCGTTTTGCTGCAAACAACAAGATGAGACTGCAAGAGATTTGAAATATGTGATTCATCACAATCTGCCACAATGGGATCTCTGCCTTAATAAAGCCTGTTGGCGTTTAAGTTTTATTACTCAGCAGGCAATTGCCAGATCAAATTTTTGTGTTCCACTCAGGGGAAAACATCACTTTTATTTCGTGAAAATCCAGTTTATAGATGCAATGAGCTCAATATAGTGTGATTCAGTAGTGTTTTGATATTTTTTAATAAACATCGCCAAAGAGCAAAGATGTAGTTTAGATGTAGAAGTAGGAAGATCTATATTAGCTTATTTTAGTTTTTGGTGCTTTGGTCTACTTAAGATGGAAGACATGCCATTTGGTGTATATTTTTAGTGGTATTTTTCCCCCCAGTCTGTGTGGACAAGAGGTTGTGTACCAACTCTGATTGGTTACAGAATTTTCCATTTTCAGCAGTGCAAAAACCCTATCTAAGTTATGATGCCTGTCAAAACTGGCGCGGCCTTACAATAGTCTATCTGTCAATGCACAGTTCTGGTACACTGTACTGTATAAGGTATTTTTATCTTGACTGGCCTAAATAGTTAGGGACCATGTTGCATTGATTCATCCAAAAGGAAGAGACGCAGTCTGCTGTTGCCTCATTCCCCAGCTTGCACCTCAGACACCAGTAAGTGACTTTCCAATGTCGCAGATGTTCCCCAATCTGGAGCCTCCGTCGAGCTAAAAACAGCACAGTTTTATCAAGACCATCTTAACCTTAGCCCAAGTGGGGAAAGAAAAAGGAAATAAGATATTTGGCTGGTATTTTGCAATTTTCACGATATCTTGTTACGGCTGTTGATTGGTTTTTCTGGCTGTATCTGATTGAACTGGCTTGACAAATATCACACCTAATCCAAGTCTCTAGAGAAGGCTGCGCTAGGTTAACTCGGACGTTCTGACCTGCTTTTTTGTCCACCTGCGTCAGAGACAAATTGATTCGATGAGAGATGTTGGCTATATTCTGTTGTCACTTGAAGTTATAGGGCTAATTCTGAACTGCGAACTAGGAAACCCAAGAGTAATTCTTCCATCTTTGCTCACACTTACAGGATATTTCACCATAATTTCACATGTTTCTCAGGGTGGCAAAAGCCTTGGGAATGTCTGATGGCATCACATGTAAGAAAAAAAAATCTTCCATGTGGCTGGGTTGATCATTGATCATTTTAGCATTAGTCTGAATGTGTGAAGTGTCACTCAGACATAGGTTACACATTGTAAATTTAGAGCTATTAACATTTTAAGTGTCAAATTCCTAAATCTTCTAAGAATGTCTTTCTTGTCCAATTTTAAGACAACTGAACTTGACCTCGGACACCCTCTATCAATATGCAACCCTAACCCTGAAAAATAAAAGGGTTTAAATATGGTCAGGAAGCGGATTTTGATTGGTGGAGAGATGATGGGGAACTAGTAACAGCTGGGTTGGCCTGGGCAAGACTTTGCCACAGGGGTGGAGCCACAGCTCCAGGTATCTGCAGAAGAAAAATACAACACACACAAAACAACACACTCTACTACAGTGTGTATCCAGATTGACAGCCGTAACAGACTGCCACTCACTTGTGTGGATTGAACTATTTCAGCAAAATATATTAGTAAGCAACTTTCGTTAAAAAATACATGATGGACACTCTTAGGAGGAATTCCACTTGGTTGATTCAATAGCTGATCATGTCAGTTGTACAGACAGTTGATTTGTATAGGCAAGCTTCTCAGCTCATCACTAGTTAGGGTGTCTTTATACTTTCTTGACTTACATACTAGTATATCATTTGATTCCAGTCCTTTGCTTTTAGGACAATATTAATGCTACACTGTAAAATAATGATATAAGAGAGTTTCCTCTAGGGGGAGGAAAATGAAAAGAACAAACGGCAGCCTGTGCAATCGATCGTGTTTTGGCGTTGGTTTCTAATTTAACATCATGACTCAGGAGGCGAGTATTGATCTAAAACAAGAACAGGGGCGTCCTTAAATCTATTTCATTTTTGGCATTTCCAACTCATTTGCGGCTTGTTGACGGTGTAAAATGGATAGTTCATTATCTATCTTCCTGTTTCTTAAGATACAAAAAGTTTACTTCTGCAGGATAAGCTTGTGTAGTATGCTACATTTTTTGCTTTTGTTATATGCATTTGTTTTGACTCATTTTATCAACTATGGAAGTACTGTAGAGGGTGCTTGTTCGCAGCTCTAAGTCAAACACTGCATACTCACACTATGCCCGAATAATCAACCCATTACTGTGTAGTAATTACCTTCCAATAACTGTATATTTACTACATTAGTGGAGCTCCTCTGAAAATAATTGCAATAATTGCACTACTGGTATGTGAGCGGCTCAACCCACCTTTGCTATTTCATCCTATCCATAGTCTTCTTTTTTAAATCATTCTTTTTTCTATTATTTGAGATTTTTACTTTGCTTTCCTGTTCTAAGATTTCCTCCCTGCTGGTGTACCTGTGTTAGCAGACATGACCATTTCTTATCTTCCTAGTATAGTGACATTTAAAAGTCTGAATCAAACACAAATCGAATCCCCCCACCCCCCCAAAAAAAAACCCTGTGATGTATTTCAAATTCTCATCCTACAAGCGGAATAATTAACAGGTCGGTTTGATTCATTAGCCTGTGGAAAGTAGAGAGGAAGTGCACTCTTCAAAAGGTACGTTTGATCTGCGATTGAGGTAAGCGGGAGGTGGGTGGCGCCGTGTCCTGCGGACATTCAGCTCGGAAAGATGGATGGTGACCGTCGGCCACCTTGGATAGATCGTTTGATTTGATACCGCTGAGGAAAAAGGAAAGTTGCCCCTTTAATTTGCGCAGCCCACCTACCTTGTCGACTTCAATGTTACATCCTGGGCTTGGTGATGTAACATAGGCGAAATTAGAAGTTTTTTTCAGTTCTCTGTACTTTATTCTAATACTCTGTTCCCATTCATGTTTGAAATTTACTATCTAGTATTTGATCCGATTTGCTGTTTGTGTGTCAAAATGTATGTGAAGAATTGACAAGCCGTTTTTGTTTTTAGCTGTTGTGTTGACTTGCATTGCCATTTTAGTACTTTAAAAATATTTTCTGATTAGACTTATAAGATGGCAAAGTTATTTGAGGTACAAACTTGGCCATGGAACAAATAAAGTCCATACCTTGAAGCAGTCATTAAAGTAATCAGATTGGCTGATCCCTATTCGTTGGGGCTTTACACACTCAAACAGGCTAATTTTACCAAAACAACATTAATGTGTAAAGCTATATTTATGCAAATATTTGGCCAAACATTTTTAAAGATATGTAGCGTACATTTTTAAAACTGTGTTTTTGATAGTAAGTCTTTGGAAGTGTTTTTCTTGCACTTTAATGCAGAATCCCATTTAATTCGGAGGTTGTTTGTTTAAGCTTCTTTTCATTGGATGCAGTTTTTTTTGCAAGGAGGTAAGGGGAAAATCATTACACATCTTAAAAAAAGAAGCTTAAGTGAATTACAGTAATTATTTAATGTTTTCCTTTGGTCAAGCTAAGTGTCTGAACAAGCTCTTATTTATTTTCTTAATAGGGTCATTCATCTCTCAAGGTCCCTCTGTGGCTAAGAGTAACATCCATAAATTGGCAATGGAGGCATTTAGCATTGAGGATGAGGAGAAAAAAAACCTAAAAAACCTGTAGGTTGCTTTTACCGAAGGTTTTTTCTCACAAGAGTCCTCAATACGTACTTTTTAGCTGTAGGATTGCAGTCAGCAGTAATTACTAAGCCACTTTTTAATGTTAGTTAAGATCTGATCCCATTAGTTCACTTAAAGCATATATCAATTTAAATTAAAATGCCCAAAATACCAAGGCACCGTTGGATAAAATAAACGTGTACTAACTTTAATTATCTTAAGCTAACGAAAAGGGTTAAAATTCCTCAAAGCAAAACATTTTGATATTTCAAGAGTCATTTAATTACTGAGAGAAATACAAAAAGGACCTTTAACACAAGTCCAGTTTCATTAAAGCGTTAAGCAAACCTAATATGCCCCAATCTCAAATTTATGTTCCATTAAATACAATGTACATTATCTGATTCAGTCCATTAATATAACACTGTGCATCAGGTGTTTGAACACCCTCAGTTCGTGTAAGTCCGGCTCTTTAAACGTAACCGTGCGTAAAATAGTGTGTTGCCTTATTTATTTGCCGTGAAATTTGCCCTAAATTTCCTATCTCGGAAATTCATGTTCTTGTTCAAGTTGAAAACATTTTCAAACTGACATAATTGATAACAAACACACTTGGGTGGCCATTTAGCCCTGATGCATTTCTAATTTTGCAAATGTGCTCGTTACCAGAAATCTTTTTTCCTTTCTGAATCTGGTTGTATTTGACAAAACGGATTTCCGGCACACACTTTGTCTTTGTTTGCTGTCAAGGCAATTTGGGAACTCTCCATGGTAGGTAATGCAAGTATCTCAGCCACAGCAGTGGACCGTGAAAGTGAGTTTTGCACTCAAAGCTCGCCCGTCCACCCTTGTCAAAACACTCAAGTAGTTTGGGGATATTAAACTTGGCTGGTGTGAGGGTGGACTAACGTGTTACAAAAATAGCTCAAATTTGAGGTATATCAGAGTCTTGGATGTGTTTTTATTCATGGAAGAAGGACACATAAGTAGCTATTAAATGCATTTACATGAGGAAATGGATTCGATACATGGAATGACATTTTTAATTCATCCTATTACAAAGAAAACTAAAAACTTTCAGGCACTATTCCATTAAGTAGTTTAAATATACGAGCTATAATCCCATTACATTCATTATACATGACATGCCATTTTTCAGTTTTGACTTTTTTTTATGCCTTTGTCAGATGCAGTATATTCTACTTTAGTCAAATTTCACATTTAATATTTTTGCTTTAGAATAGAGTAACTAACTGGTCATTGTATTTTTTAAGTATCTCGCCAGATGCTGATTATGTCTTTGACAGAAGTGAAATATAAAGTTGTTGAATTGCAGCAATATTGATTGTTGGGAACATTGACTACGGAAAGCAACACCCGTGAAGGTCAATTGAAAACATTTAATGGAATTGTTCGACTCGTCCTCGGGGCCCCGCAAACATTACCTTTAAATGTGACTTGAGGTGTAATTTATCAGATAGGTTGCTCGCAGTGAATCATTATCCGAAGTCTGCAATTTGGCCAAGGGATACAAAAAAAAAGGAGACAAAAGGGCTTATGATTAAATGGGAACTGTGATATAACTCATGTTTAATGGTAGAAAAACAGCATCCAGCGTGCTGGCATGAAGCCCGCACAGGCGTACATAAATCGTAACTCCCCACAGATGTTGCCTGTAAAAGGTCAGCACGACTTTGAGTCATGGTGCTGTGTTGGAAATCAAAAGGAATAAGGAGGCTAATTTGTCAGGTTCATATGACGGTTGTGAAGTGCGCTAAAATTCCGCACCCCCCACAAAAAAATCAATATGATTGTCCTTTAGAGGAAGTGGTGGTCCTTGTCTAACTGCAGAGTTGTCCAAACTTTTTCACGCTTTCACCTTGTGTTATGAAAGATACTAAAATACAATACTTAACTGTGTATTACTAGGCAAACATATTTGAAGACATTACAACAAAATTGAAATTACAAAACTGAGAAAAATGTCCAAGAAATCAAACTGAAGGTTATCACATAATAAATAATGTCATCCAAGGAAAAAATCGTCATTTGCAGGTGAATCAGATTTTCTCACTCAAGACATTTCTCGACTAAGCATCAATTGACGTATAAACTACCAAAATATGAATCCTACTAATTGTATTGCAGCCATAGAATATTAAATCCTTCTATTTTTAAAGCCCACCCCAGTCTAGTTCTCAGTAACTCCAGTTTTCCCAACTATTTTTTCAAGTGTAAGATTGATCTATCATCACTAAATATTGATCAAATCCCCCTAAAAGTTTGGTACTTAGCATAAATTCAGTTAAAGGCATTCAAATTTGAAAGCATCATTGAGGTAAAGGCAATGTTGCCTTGTGACAACTCGAGCGCACCTGGCGTGGCAGTCCCTCTGTGCCTTGATGAATATGCTCCCTCCGTGAAGTCATTCATCGCCAGCTGACAACCGTGCCTTTAAGAAAAAACAGTGGCAAGCATATGGCATAAAATCCACATTATCCGCGCGTCCTCCTGAGCGTGACCGAAAAGTGCCAACAATTCTGTGTCTTATTGGCAATGATCGACCTTTTCCTTAGAGGGTCCAATGAATAATTCTCTCTTACCTAAAGTGGCGAAAAAAACTCAACCTGAGGGTATTGGACCAAATCGCTTTTCTTTCTGCTTTAAAATAAGGAAAAAAACAGGTCTGCAAAGTCTTATCAGCATTTAGCTTTCTTTCCCGTTAGAGCTCAGATAATTGATTTTGAGGAGGGGTCACCATTTGCATTTGCTGTATAGATATACAGTAATGAGGAAATGAAGTTTACCTTCTTCCCATGGCACATTTTCTCACCTGAAGGGATGTGCAGAAATTTAAATGACATTACAGGGGCGGACGAAAAAATGGTGTCATTGGGAAATATTATCCCAATTGGCTTCACCGAGTGCACATTTTCTCCTTTAAACGACCGAATCGTGATGTGAGCTTTCATTTAAAGTGAGAAGCAATTTATGCATTCACTTTGCGCTGGGCTGGCATCCCAACAGGAAGGACACTCTTCTTCTTCTTCACCTTCCAAGTTGAAGGTGACAACACGATGGAGGACATTTTGTAGCTCCAGTATAAAATTCTGTCCTGTTTGGTGGCAGCACAACTACGTCATTAAACATTTTTATTTGTATGCAACACATCTAAAAAATATACATTGTAGCTGCAGGTTGCAAATTGTGATTGAGTGTTTGTCAAAATTTAAAGTGGATAATGACCAGGCTCGGTGCTCCTTCGAAGGCCACATGAGGTGAGACATGAAGACCGTCTTTGCGGAAGCTTAACGAGACCCACCCAGCAAATCTTCTGCCCTAGGAAGTATCATTTTCAGGCTTTGCTCAAGAGATCTGCTTCCACTCTCCTCGTGAAGCCGCTCTTTCACCACTGTTTCACTATTAATCTCATCCCTGGGCTTGATGTCTTGTTTCTGCTTTATCATTCTAAGCCACAGTGGAAGACGACAGCTTTCAGCGTATTCGAATTAGGTACCTGGTCCCTCACATACTTTGACGTCCCACATTTTTCAAGTGTCGTTTGCTTGGTATCGCTCAAAGCCAGAGTTTGTGTTAACCATTAAGTTGGACTACTACAAATCAAAACTCGGTAGGATTGTACATTTGGCAACGACCGTACATAATTAAAAGAAAGACATGTTTACCTTGAGATTCCAGATCTAAAAATATTTTGGAAGAAAAGGCTATATATAGATTCAAGGAGACATTGTCATTCCTTAGTTAGCCAAGTGTGAAATAGCTCTGGTGAAGTTAAGGAGGGGAACAACCATTAATACTGATAAAAAACGGTACGAGGTGCTCTCAAGGTGAAATGTGACTGAAAACCAAGGAGTGATTTATGTCACCTTCGCCTACAACCCTGGATAATGATCCTAGCAACACACACACATGCACACACTTTCTAGTTTGGTCTTACTTGACTTTTATTCCTTTAAAAACACTATATTCAATCCAAACCCTACTGCTGATCCACTCTAATTAGGTTCCATAACTCAGGGCTTGATTCTTGTGCTCAAAAATTCATTTTAACCTGACCCTGAGGATAATCTCTTCAATCCGCTGTTTCGTTGGTGGTGCGATATTTTGTATCCCAAGGCTTTGGGACTCCAGGCTTTGTTATGCAGAGAGAAGTTTTAACTTTACCAAAAGACTGTCTACTAACTGAAGCAACTAAATGCCTGACAGCATTTTCCATGTCAATAAGATCCTTGCTCATTTTTCTCTCATGGAAGAAACCCATAAAAACATTCTATTCAAACCAGTCTTTCACACGCCAAAGTCTGCTAAAAAAAACTGGGTTATATTAAATCCTTTTCTTTCAAGTCCAGTTTGAAATGTTCCTCCCTTGCGTCATTATCCTAACATGAGATGCGGAGCATCTTGCATATAGAATATGTCTGGGGTTTGTCACATCCCTAATTGGGCAAATCAACGTGCCGTACATGCCCGTGGATCTGCTTTATTAGCCTAATCAGCTCTCTCGAGGCGAGACCCAAGGAATAAGACCCTTGTCAAACTGTTAATAAGGTCCTTGGTCAAGATCAGGTCGACGCGCCACAGCCTTCTGGTAATTTAACGGAAGCTGGCGGGGAAAAGTCTTTGGAGAGGGGGTTCTGAGGCTTGTGTGGAGGCCTCAGCTGGACTGGGTGGGGGACCTTACATTTTAGAAATGTGCTGTCAAGGCTGCATCAAAGCTCCTGTTCAACAGCTGTTCACAGACTCTCCAAATGAACTATTACAATATTAAGAGGTTTATTCTCATCACGTTACCTTCTGCACATGAGCAGTTGATTCCGCTAGCAAACGTTGGAGGATACTGCCTTCACCAACGCTTGCTCGTACAAATTAAAACAACCGAACAGTTCTTACTTGCTCATCTCTTTCAGGCAAAGTAATAACATGCTGGAATTGCTCCTTAACCCAAAACCCCTGCAGATCCCTCAAAAGTTCACATGGCGCGTGGAAAGCATTTCATGCAAGCTTTCTAGCAGAAATTGAATGTGTTTATTGGAAATCAGTCACAGATTAAAGACGTGTAAAAGAAATTGCCAAACTACCAACATAACTGACAACTGGGTGATTCTACTTGAAAATAGTATTGTTATTGTCCTCTTCTCCAATTAATTGGAATTCATATTCCCCCAAAGACCAAATGAGCCAAATTTAAGCCCCCTAAAAACACCACAATAATGCAAACTATCACCACAGACTTGTTTAGACTGTGAGATGTGTACATATGTGGATTCAAAGGCGTGACATTTTCCGATGGATGAACATGCAAATCGTGTGAGATGGCTAATACTTGCTCTCATTAGTTTGATTCAGCACTAAGGCTGTTCTCCAAATACCCTACAGATGCTCTTGTTTATGCATGTTCAGCTTTAAGTCGAGATGAGGTGGTTACACGCCTGTTTTTCGCTGCACAAAAAGTGCTAACAGAACAGGTGTGAGTGTGTGTTTCTATTGTGTGTTTCAGGGTTGGAGCTGCAGCCGTTGCTAGGAGGCATGTGCGACATCTGCACATGGCAGCGAAAGGCAAGTGGTGGTGAGCAGGCAGCAAAGTGACAAGGGCAGCAAGGATGTGTAGGCCATTCTGGGCCGGGAGCAGCTGGGTCACACAACCCTTCATGGTAAGAGCTTTGTGCACAATGCAGTGTTATAGGAAGCCTAGCAAATCTATTTTAAGAAACCCCAATGTCTTTTATCACGGCATTTGAATCCATGAGGTTTTAGTTGTGTTTCAGAGTCTTGAAAAAGAAATCAAATCATATTGAGCTGTAGTGTCAGCCATGTTTTATTTCAACCAATCAGTTGCCAACAATCAGGTGTTAAAGAATGATATCTTAAAGACTATTTTTTTTCAAAGCTCAACTCATTTTTCAGTCTACAATGGTTTGATTATTGGTATAGAGACGATCAATATAGTAACATCAATACCTGTCACGGTGAGCTACATAAAGCGAATTGACAGACTTATAACTCCAAAGTGGCATAGTGGAGCTTTTTTTAATGAGCATGAAGTCGTAATGGTTGACCTGCCGGATCACATCCATAACACAAATCTTTATGCAGTATTTCCAAAAGTCTAAGGAATGGATCAAAATGTCTTTTTTTCCCTTCACTGAAAGCGAATCGGTGATTTTCCACTAATGGTCACATGCTGTGAAGCAGCCTGCATAAATGACGTAGAAATAAAGACCACCTTAAAGGGGTACATTTTAGAATCTACAAATAGTTGGCTGCCAAAATTGCTTTCCCACCCACCTCGTAAGTGTGTAATTAAACAACCAAGTAAATGTCTCATTTCATAAGACAGATTCGCCCTGTCTCCTTATATCTTTCAATTTTATTCTAGTTGTCAGTTTCCCATAGAGGAAAGAAAAATCAATGGAATAAATTAGTCAGAGTAAATATGTTACCATAATTATTGCAGGATTCATTATTGGATATTTTGTAATATAAGAGTTCTAATATAGGGGGAAAGTAGACTTAAAACAATGGCGTTGCCTAATAGCAAAAAAAAGGCTTTTGCCACCGTCTTGTGGCAGCTCTATGCGATTATAAACATATTGGAGTAAAAGAAATTGAGACTTTAAGACGTCGTACCCCAACTGAACTGGTGTTATATTTTCATAGTTCTAATAGTTGCCCCTTTTGGGGTAAAACAGTACAGATCCACTGTGTGCAAACATGAGTATGCAGAACAGAAACCATTGCTATGACACTAGCTCAAAATGCCAAGTACTAACCTCAAATGAAAACTGCAAGTACCCAGTTGTATGTTTCTGCTCTAACCATCAATGATGCACATTGTCATAGTTAGTGGTTTGCTGACCATTTCTTGAACCAGTGCTAAATTAAGCACAAGCACGACTACCATCTCGGTAGAATTGGGGATTGGCTTCAGCTACCCTATAATCCTCATGAAGACAAAGGATATAGAGTTCATGTATTGTCTGCAGTAAAAGACCTCAATACTCTGACTACAAGTAACATCCTGCACTTTGTTTTGACGAACACATTAATATACACATTAGTGTCAATTTGCTCCCCGCGCTCCGCATGATGTCTTTTTGCCAGAAAAAGTCTGGCTGGGCTATTTGCGGTCAAGCGACGGATCGACCACATGAGTCAGTTCACGCTCATAATGACTGTTCTGAGCGTGCCGTCAGCACACAAACAGGACGAACTGCCGTCCCACTGCGAGCGATGCCAGTTATCAAGCCGGCAGCGGGTCGGACAGACACCAATCAAGGTGGACCCGGCCTCACGCAGCACGACCTCCGATATCAGAGGAGGCTTGGCGCCACCCACAGAGTGCCATCTGGCTGCTCTGCATTTCATGTCGATGTGCCCTAACAGTCTATCTGTTTGCTTGCTGCCCTGTGGGGATGGTGACTTCTGAAGATCAGTTCAATGCTTGGTTCTTCATCCTCCTCTTCTTCTTCTTCTTCTTTATCTGTTTTAACAACAACAAAAAAACTTTATCTCCAAATTTCTTCTGTCCCATATTTTATTCTGCTCCTATTCCTTGGTTCATACAGCTTTATCCTTTATTAACATTTATGGATTTTGCTCATACTTGACTTTTTACATCTACTTAATGTCTTAATTTTCTTTAATGCTTAAAATAACGGTCCTAATGGTAAATTATCCTTGGTTGTTTAAGTCCAAGAATTCCAATTAATATGAACAGAACTTTTGAATGACAACATTTGATCCATGGCTTCATCCAAAGCACTTAACTATAAAAGTCAGATTGACTCGGCTCTGACATCACTTACCTTTTGAAACCCCAATAGAGAACACTTCTTTTGAATCTCTCCTGTCTCATAACTGAGTGAATTATAATGCCAGAGACAACTTCAAAGGATGAGCTCTCCTCGTCCCTTCCAAAAAAAAAACAACAAAATGAAAGAAACCAATGTTTGGATCTGAAATCAATCTGTTCTTTTTCATTCCATCCATAATGCAAACTCTCTCCGCGCTCCATCTCATTAAGCTGTATCTCTCAAGACGTGTTTGTGTTATTTTGGAGCTGTGGAGCTGCTTTTAAAAGAGTGTTGATATTTTTTACTCGTTTGAACGTGGCAAATATTGAAGAGGGGAGCTCACTCTTCTTTTTGAATTGGATTTAACAGACTAAATCATGACAGAGGGTAAACAAAGTTGCACAGTTTAGTGTAAAGTTCACTTTATATGGCTCCTGAGCTATTTTTCAATCTGCCAATATTTTAATTGGAATTCTTTTTTACAAGTAGTCCAGACTTCTGAAAATAAACAGGATTCGATAATAAAATTATGTCCACATTTTATCCTGATTTTCTTAGACACGTACTAACGTCAGCCTATGCTTGTTTGCTAAAGGGACGACACTGATTTATAGATTTTAACATATTCTAAAAGATGAAATATGAGGGATTCTTAATAGAAAAGTTGGCTGTAAGCTAACCGGCAGCTATTGTTTACATTCGCATCCAACATGGCGCGTTGTAATTGGAAAAATGACCTTGTTGATCTTTGGCTATTTTGGTATATCCAAGTGGCCCACTGTCAGTTTGCTTTATGAATGTATAAACTTTACTATGACACTGCCTCATGGCCAGCTGTTAATAACCTAGTACACACTGCACTCTTGAGCGTCCAGATGTCTTTTTTTAATATCTCTATTTATGCCTGTCGTTATTTCCTCCAGTCAGCTAAATGGAACCACAAAAGTAGGTGGGTAAATCACTTTTGACGTCTTTGATTTAAGGTGGCGAGAGAGCAGGACCGCCACAGGTCAGGAACAGAAGAGGGAAACTGGAAAATGGGGGTGTTTCTTCCCTCTTCACACCCCCCAAAAAGCAAAGCAACCAATGCAAGAGTAAGTTTATTATAATCTCATTGTCCGTAACCGTGAAGGAAAAATGAAAACAGCGAGGAGTCAATGCAGGTGCGTTTTTTTTTCTATCATGGTCACCTGAGGTCATGAAAAAAAAAAGAAAAAACGCGACTGAAATTTCTTTTTTTGCAGGAATGCTGACAAAAGCATTCTGATTTTTATTCTTGGACTGTCTTCTCATGGGAAAATATATCCCCTGTAACAAATTTGTCAGTTCAAATTATTGTTCTATTAAACTTTTTATGGGAGCAAAATGTTGGATTGTGAAAGGGAAGCCAGGGACAGAAATAATTCAAAATTGCTGTGATTGATGGAGCATGATGCTGACCCCATCTATACAAGAAAAGGAGGAATTTCAGGAAATTGGTGCTGTCACTTATTACATAAATTACCAACCTCTATATATTTATAGTCATTAAACAACTATGAGTACTTAAGAGAGGTAAAATGTGAAGTCATACTGCAATGTTGTCTATATGACAACAGCTGAAAAGGAAGAAAAAAATAATTATTGTATTTTTCCTATGATAGAAAAATAAGTGAACTAATCAGGAATTTAACTTACTGTTTTTTTTAATTTTAGGTGGCCACTTTTGACTGGAATTGTGCTCTCTTTATTTCACTATTGTATATGCAAATATGAATACTGTATGCACTAAATTTTGATGGTTTGAGATCATTTATAGAAAAGCAACTGTATTCCTGTAATGTTAGCATTTGGGCTTTAAAAATGAAGCATTAGTGAAGCCGGACCTCCAACTAGTGGGGTCTAATAGTCCCAGGAATTGGCAATGGAATAAGCGATTTATTTGTAGGCTGTGACAAAGTTGCTCATACCTGTGTTCTCGGTTCCAGCTATTACAGAGTCAGTGGAGAAATCATTTTACTGCTGAATTGACTGAAAACAAAGAGAATGCCTTTCTTCTGTGGGACTCGAGACATTCAAAATGCAAGGCATAAAAGGAAAACTTTCAAAAGCATTATGGATGCAATCATTGAGAAGGACAGCGCATGGACTTCATTAATAAGGTAAGACCGTAATGGTATTTTCTTTTTAAATGTTATAAGAAATGTGTCAGGTTCGCCATTAGACATTCCCCAATCCCAAATGCTAAAAATACATTTCAAACAAATCATATGTTGTAAAAACTGATGGCCATGGCCAAAAGTGAAGGTAAGTGATTTAACATGCAAATAATATTGACCATCTCTGACTGAATAGCCATCTGTTAGGATGCCCAAGTAGTTGGATAGAAGGAACTCATAACTTTGATTTCAGACTTCTAAGTGTATTTTTTCTTCTCAAAGTGGTCTCCCCCAATTCAAATATTTGTGTTGAAATCCCCTATTCAAACATTTCCCTAACGCCCTAAGCCTTCTTCATCATTTGGACCAACCGACATAGAGCTGTAAACCGAAAAGGGAAAATTCAAGGAACATTGACATATTGTGCATTGTCTGAATAATTAGTATGCGTTGTCTAACTGCGAGAATACAACCTGACCTTTTTCGATAATGGCGCGCAGGAACATCTGCAGCCAGCCGCACAGAGTTAATTTGTCGATTCATTATAATACGCCTTCATTTCCAATAGTTTTAAGTGCTGAACTGTGCACTGCGTAAAATAGGAATTTGCAGTATTTTCATTTCTGCTTGGGAACAGTTAAGTCTGTTGCATTCTTTCTGACTTCAATTAAATACTGAATGGGGCCTGATACGTTTACTTGAGAAATAAATTCAAACAACAAAGGACTTAAATCATCACATCCCATGTTTCGTATCCAGGAAAAATTCCAGCACTTTAATTAAATGCCAACATGAACAGCGAGACATAAAAAAATAAAGAAATAATCATGTTGCAGGCTAAAGTTCAAACAGTTGCATGGATACTGATTGCTGCAAAACCCCACACAGCTGATGATTAGCTGTTCTTGAGCATTCCCTGATTGGCGGCGTTTCTATGCGGCCGTTTATTTTCGACGATAGAATCTATTGAAGTAAATGATTTTTTTTTAAAACTTAGATAAATGTAATCCATGATGGGAATACAAATGTTTATTCAAGTGGCATTGATTAATGAAGTATCAATTAAACTCCCTCTTGGTCATCTATAAGAAGTACAGAATTAACTGATTGGTCTTGAATTTAACGACAACCACTTTAACCACTAAATCGCTTACGTTTTTATCCTTGGACTAGCTTTAGGTTGTGGAAACATATTTTTAGAATTATTCACTGAGCCCTTAATGGTTTCGGATTCTTCATACTTGGCATATATCTTGTCTTGGTTTGCAGTAGTTTATGGTTATGCCTCTTCTGTGAGGACAACCTATATTTTTCTCCTAAATTGTATTCATTCCCTGAAATTGTGGTAATTCAGGCAGTATCTTTTGCACATTTTGTCTTGTTTTTCCTCGCTGAAATCTTTCTAATGTTTGTTTTATGAGTATTTGATGTTTGTTTTTCAATCCGAGTGACATGCTTGCCATATTGATCTGACCTGTACTTTGCCTTCAGACTAAGTAGTGTTAGCCAATGGTATTTAAAATAGTTATATTCATCTTTTATTTCCCATCAGGGTATACTTTCAAATTTCCTTGTTTACAATCTAAATGGACTCTTTTTTTATATCGCTAGTATCATTGCAACAACAACAAAAACACATTACTTTTGATTTTTCCTATCTATAAAAGATATTTCCATCATATTACAGGTAATAAATCTTTTTTTTTTGCTTTTTATTGATGAGGAATTTGGTTTGTTTGTTTTTCTTTAACCAGTCTAGAAATCCTGGCTTGGATTATTGTCGAACACTATTTAGGAAGCAATAACAGTTGCCCTCGAGGCTACGATTGAGGTTATTGGTTTCATTGCACATCAGCGCTTGTCTGCTTGTGAAATGCACAAAGGTGAGATACAGACAGATTGCAAAGGGGGAACACGTTTCCCATTGCTTGGCTACCAAAGGAGACGCTTAAGACTGTATTTTCTGAAGAAATAATGACTTCCTAATTAGTATGCCTTCTTCTTCTACCTCTCTGGTGGAATGTTGATTGGAAGATCTCAGTCAGCCAGTGCACCACCTCTGCCTTATTAAGTCAGTATCATCTCAGGAAAAAAAAATGAACAACCCACGATATCAGATTGTCCGACTGAATGGTAAATATCAGGTGCATAATTAGCGTTCCCTGTCATAGCTCGCCTCTTTTGTGATGTAAAGTGGTTGTGCGCCTCAAAGAGAGGCTTTGGCATTTCTTTCGTAAACAACATTCCTCCCACTGCGCACGTCGTGATGTTTTAGCTACTAATTTGGAAATTATTGTATTCTGTGGAAAAAGAAATGACATGAGCAAAAAAAACACGTTAGTGTGAGTGTCAAACAAAGAAGGAATTGGCAGTATTGCGATATTTTCACAGTTAATTATTCGTAGTATGTGATATTGTACTGTACACAATGTACACTGCCATATCATAGTAGTAACAAAGAAGCATACTCATTGTTAGCCCACCCTTGAGAGGAAGAAAATCCAAACGAAGCGGCTCCCTGCTGTTGATGTGAGCCACTGTGCTTCAAAAGGTCAAAAAAACATCCCTGGAGTGCATTTCACTTCCCATGAAAAGAGAAACAAAGAGTAAATAACAGATTTTCTTACAAGAATATCGAGGCTGTGGGACTATAAAGTGCTGATTTTTTTATTTTTATTTTTTTATTTGCTTTTGTTTTATGAGATAAACACACAAGAAAGTAGGCGTAGTTTGACATCAGGCCGCCAAATTATCAGTCAACTTCATTTAATACATATATTGACTGGTCATTTTCCTACGTCATTGTCTGATTAATCCCTTTGTTATTGCACTCCAACTTAAATTTGCATGGAGGTGCTTCCCACAGCAATCTTCATAACACTCAAAAATCAATGTCCATTCTGTTAACAGTGGAATTAATAAATCTTTCTATTTCCCAATACAATGCTAACATCAACGCTTTTTTTAATAGCAGTGATTCACTTCTGGTATTCTGAGCAAGAGCGCTATACAAATATTATGATTATCATGACTATCTGCATTTCAGGCCTGCACAATGCTCATGAATGTTTATGATAACATGAGCTATTAATCATCAGCCTATGCGCAATTGTAATATTAATTGTTTGGATATGGTGCATAGCAAAATTCACTTTTACGCTGGGTCCTTGGAAATGAGTCCATCAGAGTTATAGTTATCGTGCTCCCTTTAGAGTGTCGGATGTTTTTGAAGAATGCATTCCGAGCTGTCAGGGGGGGTACGAAGAGTGACAGTGCAGTAAGGATATTCAGTCTGTGCTTTGGCTCTTCTAGCCATCTGTTAGAAAACATACCAAGTTGAATACTTTTTGATGTCGTCAAACACGGATCCAAAGTTTTTTTTAACTGGGTGAAAGGGACTTGCTGGCATCCCTGAAAGACGGCCAACCTCGGTGCATTTACACTGGGATGGAGTGCAAACTACTGCCAAACATAATAAATAAAAATACTGCATAGATTGTCAGAGGGTTTCTTCTCTGAGATGAAATGGAATTTTGATCGTCCCTTTATAAAAACAAAATAATGGATAAAGACGTGTATATGTAAAGTAAATAGTGATTTTTACAATTTATACATTAAGAAAATGCAGTAGTGTGTGTCTGACCTTTAACATTCTAGTGAGAGTTCTCTTCTTGTTTATTATGATGGTATAATAGCCATGAAGGTCAGCCTGAAGGCTTTATTGAGTATTAATATGTGTTTATTTTCTATCCCTGAGGCAATAATGGAGGTATTTTTTTAGCCTTGCTTATATTCCCCTATAGCAATTATGTCTTCTTCATTCTAAGCAAAATTCATTTAGTTTTTCAGTTTTTATAACATGTTCCATTTGCCAATCTGGTGGTTTTCATTGGCAATTATTAATTGTTGTGGAATACTACTGTTGTTAGCATGGCGACTTGTCATCATTTTTTTTTGTTCAGTTTTTGCCTTCTGTCATCTTTCGCAAAGATGAATTACTGCAACAACAAGCAATGATGAAAGGGCTTATGAAAGGATGGTTGCAGATATCGCTTTATCTGTTATTGCTTATTTGTTTGGATAGACCACGGGAAAATCATACAGGAAGCATGTGATAAGGATCGAGAAGATAGGGGGAATCTAGCCCAGCGTGAGCAAAACGTGTATTGGGTCAATCTAGAATCCATCCGCTGTATTTCATTTTGATATCTTTGACCCAGCTGATACCATAGGTGTATATTATTTTGATAACTGGATGATTGAAACGCCGCCCTAACAACTCAGGTTTTTTTTCTCTCAGGTACTACTTCTATGTACGCCACTCCACGAGCACATTCATTTCTAGAATACAAGAACTAACTCCACAGTGAGAGCTTTTGCTCTTTGAAATCAGCTTGTTTACTGAAAATGCAGTCCTACAAGTGATAGTGAATTAAAAAAAAGCTACAGAGGGTTATTTTTATTCTGTACTTGGTTATTTCCAGTCAGGTGGAAAATGTTCTTCCAACGCCCTCGCATGGAGTTTGAAAAGCAAACATTTTTTAAAGGTCATGTTTTTAGCAAGACAATTGTCTGTTAGACTATTTAGAATTATACATGAATAGTTTTCAACCATTCTGGTGTGAATATTCAGAAAAAAAGGGACAGTTGCCGCATTTTCCGGACTATAAATCGCAGTTTTTATAATTTGTTTTATTTTGTGACTTATTTTGCAGTGTAACTTATGTGTGAAATTATTCACATATTATTATACCTTTTCACTAGTCATTTTTATACTGAATTGCAAGAGGGTTCTTTAGGCTTGTGCTTTTTGCATTCAAATTTAGGATTGAAATATTATCCCTCATCTTTCCCCATATTTGCATATCGGATTGTTGTTGTTAATGTGCAGCAGTCAGTGGCCAGCTGCTAAAATTACACAGCACCAAAGTGCCTGTGGTTTCCATCATAAATCAGACCCAAAGAAGAGCACAGACATCCAATTTTACCCCCTTTGCCACCTGACGCTGCCTCCCAGGTCTATCAGGTTGCCAGATAAGTGTCCTCCTCTTCCAGCTATTTGAAAGCCACCTTGAAAAGAATCCCTCACATCTTATGATGCTTGGCGTCGCGTCACCATTTCTGCCATCCGCCATCCATCACATGTTAGGGCATGCAAATGTTTGCTCAACTGTTCCCATCTTTTTTACTTGTTTAGTATCCTCCGGCTGTCGATAAAATCTAGATAGTGAATTTCAATCCAACATCATCCATTTAAGGTTTTTGAAACAACTCATATTTGAAATGAGATGCATTCTATTCTGTCTGTTTTAGACATCAATGAGTCCCACATGAGAACATTATTTACTCTACAAATGAAGCACTGTTGTGATCACAGATTCACTAAAGGAGCAAAAAAATCCACCAAGCAGCCTCACGAGCGAGCCGCTTGCTGTTTTCAATGCGATCCCCCTTTTCCCAATTCCCTCGCTCATCTCGCGGCCCCCAAGCCTGATGTGCTTTAAAGCCCCCACTGACATTCTTCTATCCCGCTGATGAAAGAGATTGCTTGGGTATTGCGCTAATGAATTGGCATTATTATTAAATGATGTTTATAAATGTTGACCCACTTTGCCCCCAATGAATAGTGCTGAAACTTAAAACCCACACCGTCAATTAGGAGTTCAGATATTTCTACTGTTCTCAGGGGCTTGGGAATTTGGAGATTAAAAAACATTTGCAACTCGTTGGCGCCTCCTTGTGCCTCATACAGGAAGAGTGATGCTTATTTTGAGGGGGAGTAAGGGACTGGAATTTCACCAAAGGACCCTGCTCATATCTTCAAGCTAATTAAACATAATCATCTTGCAATATAGATGTTAAATGTCAAACTCATCTTGCGCCTTTTAATTGGCCTCAAACTGATTTTAGCTGGGGTGATTAATTACTTTGTTTACTGGGCTTTTGTTTTATTCAAGTATAAAGAGTAAAAATGGATTGCAAATTATTTTGCAGACCTCCTAATCACTGATAGGAGACTGATAGTACCCAGTGACCCTCAATTTAGATGAAACTCAGGCAGGCCCTAAGCTGGCCACAGGAGGGCATACTAGCCGCAAGGCTCCTTCATCTTTTTGAGCAAATATTTAACTTTCTGCTTTTGTTAATTGTGTAGGCCATAACTTCACGCTGAAAGCATATTTTAATTAGGTTTTTCATTCAAGGAATAGTCTTGAAGCCATTTGAGAAGGTTAAGATGATTTTGTTTAAAGTGAAATTTCTTAGCCTCTCACTGACACTAATTAGTTCGGCATTTTGCACACATGACCATAACAACATTGATATTATTCAGAGTGCTAGGTATATACTGCAAAGCATTCATTAGATCTGCTTTGCTTCTTTACTGGGTTTGGACAGCAATGTTGAAATTTGAAGGGTACAGAATGCAAGGGAACCACTATGTTTGCCGGCCATTAAAAGTAGGGTAGCACGGCCATGTATGGCCCACCGGCTGTGAGTTGGACACCCTTGTTTTATCCCACAACATTGTTGTATGTACTTGCAAGTTGAGGTTCAAACCATCATATTATCAACCCGTTTGGTCATGTGAAATTTTACATGGTAGATTATTTAATCAATTGCAAATTGTTACTCAAGTTTTAATACTAATCTTGTGGTATTTGTAGTTTATACAATCAGCTAGAAAAATGACAATTATACAAAATAAACTTGATATAGTTAATGCTTCGAAGGCTGAATTACAGAACATAGTCTTGGGATACCCCATGGATTGGCGGTGTGCATGATTTTGATAGATTTTTTTGGGGGGGTGATTTCCGAAAAATCTGACCCGAGGAACGTAAAAGATTTTTGCTGCCAAACGTAATTGGCTATCATCCACTTCTGTTCTTCACCGACCAGATGTCTATCCCATACTTCAGTCTGTACAGATACAGCTGCGATGACTAAATTGTCGATTCACACATAGTTTCCAACCACCTGGAGGGAACTGTCTTGATTGATCGTCATTTAGTGACTCCCATCACGCAGTGCACACAGTTGAGTGACTGTGGATGATGTATGTATATCTTTTCAAATGATTTCGGTTTGAAATTCTGGCCTTCCATTTTCCTCTGTGGGATGGCAGCAGAACTTCATCAGTTCACAGTTCGACATTTTGGCATTTAGCTTAATGTTCCATCCACACTGGGACGTAATAGAGGGAAAACATTGGATGCCTGTTTTGTGGGGAGCAGAAGAGAGTATTGAATTACACTGCATTTCCCCACCAAGCAGTGTAGAAAATTCTCATATTTACAATTTTTATTGCTCTTTTCTGCTGCTTATGAACTCCACAAAAGTCTATAGGTTGATCAGTGATCTTAAAAATCCCTTCAAGATTTATAGCGAAGGCTTTTGTGTGTGTGTGTCTGTTAAAGGGGAGTTGAATTCCAGACCCACTGTGGCTTACAGGAAATTATGTCAGCCCTGCCCAGACTACCGTGACTCATTGTTATGTTCATGCCGTCTTTTCATACTGGCCCACATTTGGAAGCAGACCACTGTCGCTAAGACATTTTTCTTTAAGAGCAAATACTTTTAAAAAGAAAAACTTTTCTCCCTTATGGTTGAGATTGAGTGCGTTTTGTGATTAACTACCCACAATAGGGCCATGACAAACCAGTTATTTATTGTGCAGTAATTGTCTTTTTAGGTCTTACAGTATTGTCCTATGCAATAGGGAATGTGAATCCAAGTTAAAAATAGACACATCTATGCTCATTTCTTTTTAATGTTGGTATGTTTGTGATGCAAGTTTAGTGCCTTACATTTCTTAACCTGACCTAAAACTATGAGAATTGTAAGTCAGGTATACTAAAGATGCCTAGTATATGCTTCAGCTGTGCCAGTAACTTTCTCCCTACAATGGTGATGTAAATATGTACAATAGAAAATGAATGCGCATAGCGGTTAGGATACAAAGTTGTGATTGGGTGTGATAGATGAATGCAGTCATCAAAACAGCTGTACATAGTTGGTGGCCAGATGTGTGGACGCGTTGCATACGGCTGCTGTAAGTACAAATTATGGGATGTTGAGTGCCAGTGTGCACGTAGGCAAACACACGGTAACCACAAACTGACCTCAGTTCAGCCTCAGAACAGAATGAAATTAGACGTGCAGCATATTTCTACCAGGAAATATTTCAATGAACAAAGTTTAGTTGTCAAATGAACCTTGATTTTTCAGTTAGTTTACTTTTGAGGAGATGTACAGGTCATTCGGTGGAAGTTAAAATGGCTTCAACATGGTTTAGAGAAAAAGCTGATGTTGAAAAAGAAGCGGAAGCAAATGACTGACAGCTGCTCAGATGGCAGGCCAAAAAAATTCCAATAACACTAACAAACGTCCCAAAAAACGTTGTATTTATTTATTAATTGTAATATGTCCGTGTACTTTGGGTGTGTTAGGATCATGGGTGGTATTCCTATAGAAAGCAGAGGCTCGGAAGAACGTTTGAGTTCCAAGCCAATCCTCAAGATTTACATTCCTGGGAGGTTGTGTTGCTCAATAGGGCTTCCTCGTTCCCCCCGTCGGTTGCTAACTCTGTCATTTACTACGTGTGGAGGGATTAAGTGAGGAAAAGTGAAGGGTGGTCCTTGGTTTTTTTGTAATGACCAACACTTGACTTTGGCACTGCACTTCGCACTTGTGTTACCATCTTGACCTTCTAAAAGCTAAATATGGTCCTCGAGACAAGACATAACCCACCTGGATATTACACAGATAAACTGTATATACTGTAATAATTGCAGTGTGTCTCGGCCTACGTTAGCTATTATATAAAGGACCAGTGTTGTAGTTTTTATGATACAAAGAAAGGTGATGAAGATATTACACCAAAAAAATTCATTGTAGATTTATCTGGTAAAGTTCCACTGAATGTTTTTGAATTCAAGTAAGACTTTGTAATTGCTAATCTTTTATTTTATTGCACTTGGGTTCCAGTTGACATTTTTAAGTGTTTTCATTGGAATGCAGCATATCGTGCTCCTACCAAAATTGATTGGAAATGGTGCTGAAAGATCCTATCTTAAAGAATGATTATTACCATAGCTATAATTATACTTCATACCTTGTGAGAAACCAAAATCAACTGAATTTTGGTATTGGAAAACTGGAAATGTGTTTTTTAGGCATTACATCCTGTTATAAATCTTCCCTGTCAAACTGTCAAAGTAAAAATAAAGCAGATCAATGGTAGCATAGCCAATGACTGGCCCAGCTTTGTTGGACAAACCACAATGCCCAGGCTGGGTCATTTTTTTTTTCAGTTGAGGTAGAAAAAAGAAAAAGCCCCATTTGCGGTCTGTCATAAGACGATGCCAGAGTGTTTTTGAGGAGGATCGTGGTGAATAACCATTGGTTTTGTCAAGATGGCTTGTGATTACTAGTCTGCTGTGGCCGTTATGTTGCTTGGGACTCAGAGGGCAAAAGGTTCGATCAGAGAGGGGAAAAAAAAATACACTCCCCCTCGGCAATTCCTCTTCGGAATTGGACTGCAATGTGGAAGAAACCCATTTACGAGAAAAAAGTAGAACTTCAAATTATACTTTAGCAATAAATAAAAAGCTATTATGACAGATTTCAACCCAGAAACGACTGCATCTTAACCTGAAACTGCTCATCTGCAATTGAATTTTGTGGCCTAAGCGCTGACTCGACCCCAATTATTTAGATCAGAAAGTTAATTTAATAACCCTTGTCACTATAAAACTTGATCAAATTCAATGACCTGCTAATGCAATTCCTCCCTTTTCACGGCGTTGAAATGCACCCACTGGTGTTTACTATCATTTTCCTTGCTGTCACCAATTTCCTACTACAGTCAAAGTCCCAGAATTTTCTATGTCATGTCTACCGGTGCTGTGATTCCTATCATTTATGGTTCCGCTTAAGCGGTGATTGACTGGAAAGCAGCATTCCTTCTGGCCAATCTCCAAATTTGGAAACTCTCCACTGACTTCATATTAAGCACCTTAAAATGCAGTGCCATTTTCATGCGGTATTGCTGTTACTATCATATAATTCTATATAGGGTTTCTTGAAAAGATAACACACCAAGTTGATTACTCTCAATTTATCATCCTAAATACCCAGTTGACTAGGTGTGTGACTCCAAAAAGTCTGTAGTCTGTGGGCTCATGGGTTCTCTGTACCGATTTTTTAAGTATTACCCTCACTAAGACCCCATAATACCAAACACACCCATTCTTTCATCAGCAGACATAGGAACCAGACAAAACAGAATGAAGGATCATTCAAAGTATCCCAAATTAGCTCTTAGAAAAGCATGCAGTACAACTTGTATTTTTCGAGTTCTAAACAGAGCTTCAGTGGTTTTGGACAACTCCCATCTCCTATCCATCCTTCCTTCATCTTGCCGTATTCATAAATCATTATCTGTCTGAGAGGGTGGAGTAGCTGATTACTTTTTACAAAGCTGCTGTGTAATTTGACTAAGTAGTACTTTCACCTAGTTTATTGATGGAAAAAATGGCTTGTTAAAAGGGGAAAAATAGGGGGTAAATATGCAGTTCTCTCCAAAGCATAACATCAGTAACACTATGGTTTAGTTTTATCGCTTAGGCAATCTTAATTTAGGGTAGATTGGAGTTTCCTCTTCTGACATTAAAGAAAAACACTGAAGTTTAAGCCAACCTTAACACTTTACTATGAGATACTGTTTCCATAAGAAAATAAAGCCCAAAAATGACGCAACAAAGATCTTTGAAAAGTTTACTGAGCCAACATGTTGAAGAAAGGCTGCCATGTAGATGTTAGAAGTTGGAGTGGAATTTTCCATAGACATCTGCCTTTTACTTGGTGTAAGACTACTTCTTCAAACATTATTTGCATAATTTACAGTGGCATGACATAGACTGCATTTTCTGTGGTTAAATCTTAAGCCAATACTGCATTAAAATTATTGTTTGAGACACCATGTATGGCGTTAGTTTATCAACTGTTTTTTTCTTCAAAATAATTTAATAGAACACTTCTAGAACTAGTTTTGTCCTCCATTAAACTCAGTTTAACAGAAATACCTAAACCTTGATCTTACTGACAATGAAGCCTATTTAAAATCATTTTTTGTAATTATTTATATAGAAAAAAAACATGTTTCTGTTTGTCTTAATCAAAGTTGGCATTTTTGCACTTACATACATTTTGTAAAACCATATTTTGAGTGAGGAGTATTTACACCCCATAGTTAGTGGTGGTTTTAAATCGCTACTGTATAAAAGTATGTTTTCCATCCCAACACACAGTTGAGATTGCAACTCTCAAAATCTTGGCTATAAAAAGATTGTCTCCTAGTTGAATTTTCACAGAATTCACGGAAGCAAATGATCTCAGCATGTATACATCTCATTTCAAGCAGACACCCACAATAACTACAATATATATTTATATATATTTTCTTTGTCTCTGTTTTTCTCATTGCATCAATGGAATCTTGTAAAAACCTGCAAGTTGGGGAGGTATGCAAGTTTTTCTGCCTTCAATGTCACCTTTCAGTGGGGCTGGAGGCATGGTAGTCTTAGCGAAATGATGACCACAAAGGTTTCTTTGAGAAGAGGGAGCTGACCCAGTCTTCCCCATCACTCTCACTATTTAGTTAGTTCAGTTACTCATGCATAATGCCTTTAGCCAAGTTGGGGTAGACGCAAATAATGTTTCAGGTTAGGGAGACTCTGATTTGGGCCTCGTTGTGGCAGGAAAGTCAGTGTAGTCTGATTTGTAAAATCTAACCATAACTGTAGTGGAGGTGTTTACATTGTTCCAGTGTGGGGAAATTATGTGTAAACTATTCAAGAAAAAAAAATCTAGATTACAAGTCTATCCAAACAGATCTGGTTACGACACGTCATACATCATAGTGATAGACAAAGATAAATAAATCTCCACTTTCCATATGTTGCCCCCACCTTTGACCCTCCCATTTCAGTGTTCTTCCAGGCTTAACATTCCTCATGTGTCCAACTTTCATGTGCACACATGCATGTGTATACACAGTTTTCCCCAAGGTAAACTGAACTACATTTGCACTAAAGGACCTCATCAGTTCACATTTAAACATTTGTTGTAGTGTTGAGTACTGAAGCCAGAGATTATTTTTGCATGTGATATGTTCTGTGAAGGACAGGTGAAAGGAATTGGGAGGCAAGGATATTTTGGCTGCAGAGGAAAGGTTACATTGTGAAGAATTCTGGAGTAAACCATAGTTAATCTCTTCAAGATTTTATTGTATCTTGGCAATAAATTAAAAACGGCAAATTGCAAAGCTGCAAATGTCATTCACGCAGGACATTGTTTTTTTTTCAAATGTTTCTTTCGGAAATGAAGAATGTCAAATTTAACAGAGGCAAGTGACAGGCCTTCAAGTAACAAACTTCATTCAAAGAACATGCCATAAATTCTGCTGACCTGTTTTTTTTCCTGTTGTGCAAAATACAAAAATAGATTATCAGACCACAAACTCATCGACTCACTTGATTCACCAATTTTTGTAAAAAGAAAAAAAAGTTGATTAGCACAAGATGATTTAGGACAAATTTACACACTTAAATGATGTTTTGGTTTTTAACTTTTACAACATCTGCTACACAAAAGAGAATCAGCACTGTACCCTGATTCAGCAATGAGGTAACATGATGTTTAGCTCACTAAATACACAATGAACACTGTATGATTTATGGACTAAGTGTGAACATCTTAAATAGTTGTACATTGCTCGACAAATGCCTTTCTCTTTGTGCATTTAATGTTGAAATTGAACACGTCCCTTTTCCAGTCAAAACTCTGTCTGACAGAGATTCACTGAATGCAATCAAACATATTTTTAAAGCAAATAGCTTTAAAAAAAAGAATATCTACACAAGATCAGTCAGAAAGTTGAATTACAGTGGAATCAGACAATTTTGTTCTAGGGGTCAATGAAGGACACTGCGATGTAGCGTGTGCCGTTGGTGGTGGGTAGACCTTCGTGCAGATGGGTTAGTCGTCCTGGGTGCATGAAGCTCCAGCCTTTCCTTGGCGATTCGATAGAACAGTTGTACCGATGGAAACGACAGCCACCACCCTAAGAGGAAGAAGTGTATTGTCAATTGCGTATTTGCGATGGACAACCTGAGCGTCTGAATTGGGTTGGATGTCTATTAGTTACTCCCTAAATTCAAAGAAGGTGGATATAAGTTGTTTGCTTGGACATTTTCTTTATGTAATAGGTGTACCTTGGGTTTAAGATGACAAATATCATAACTGCAGTTTGCACATGCCTTACCTGAAAGTCAACGTCTTTGTTATTGAGGGCAATGTTAATAGTGAAGGTGGAGGAATCATGGTGTGGTCTCAGGTATGATTGTCTCTCAGGTGTGTATTTGACAACAAAGTTCATGACCGCGTAACCCTGCAATGGGATGAACAATGCAGTACATCAAGGAATTTGGCAGCTGTCTTCACATAGCAAACAGTGCACATTTTTTGGGGATGATGACATTTTATGCTACTCAAGCTGTTTTGTATTGGCCTACTAGAGAGGTGTGTCAGACATGTACCAGGTTTGTTATCTTGTAGTTGGGGAAATGGAAATAGGATATTGTAACAACAACTTCCTTGAATCTTTACGAACCTTCGTATAGTATCCTGAGAAAACTTTCAGCGTAACAGGCGCAATGAATTCTCGGATAAAGTGAAGCCACTCCTTGTCAAATCCGATTTGCTTCATGTGGATGTCGTCTGTTGGAACTGTTTCGTAGCCTCCAGAGATCCGCTTGTCCTGGTGGACGAAAGGGAACGTAGATTAGTTAAATTGTTAAGGCACCTCGAATATAGCTCTTTCCTTAATGCCGTTTTATTGACAAAATGTACTGAGGACATTCCCAAACCGACAATTGACTAAGGAGAACTTTGCTGCTATATTGAGGTGTTTGATTGTAATTGTTGTGACATAATTATTTTTGGTGGGGCGCTGATTGTAAATCTCTCAACAACTGGAAAACTGTAATCAACATAACATCATAGCCCCCTTTATTACTGTTTGCAATGTGGATAATTGTGAACTAAAGACAGCCGACTTTGCTTTCACATCTGGTCAATATACGACCTTAACGCTCCAGCAAAAAGAAGTAGCTTCTAAGTTACAGGCCCCATGTCTGTCTTCTGCCACAGACTCAGACTCTCTTGTAAAAAAAAAAAAAAAAAGTTTATAAGTCTCCATGAGGGTGTCCCTAATTCTCTACTGTTTTTATTCATGTCTGTTTTTTATTTATTTGATCTTTAAAACACCACTTATTTGCAATGAAACAAAAACAATTTTTATTGTTGTTTCAAAATTAGAATAACTGGTTATTGCTGCCGATTGATTTGATAGACAAAATTATGTAATATATTCTCCTTTGCCATGAATTTTATAAGATTCCCATGTGCCTCATAGGGTTGAATGATAATTTACACCAGCACCAAAGTCAATTATGCAGTTCTTTTACAAAATTCGATTTGACCTGTTTTTCAGAAAAACAATTCTGGCAGTTGCTTTAAAAAATGCGGAACCCAACTAAGACTATTTTTCCCAGGTTTTTTTGCTATGTTTGAAAGTTTATTCTTTGGCCAGAGCCTCTAAACTATTGGAATGTTTATTAGGTCTATCAAATATTTATAGGGCTCTTCCCTTAGTTCCAGCTTAACGCCTCTTACTAAATGCTGTAGAAACAAATTTTAAAAAGCAATCTAGACACAGATCAAATTGTCCGTAACAGTAATGGAGCTGGCAGACACATGAACGAAGAAAAGGCTAGTGCAACTATGTATCGATTTCCAAAGTGTACTTGGCGATGTGTTGCTAACAGGACTGACCTCGTGTTTGCCGCCAGACCATGAGCCATGGTTCTCCATCTCTTCCACTATTTCATCACAGGCCTTTTCTGTGAAGACTGGGAACCAAAACACATCTGGACAAGGCTGCCGGCCAAACAGACACAGATTTATTTTAAGTCCCACTTTCTCCTCCAGTTGTTTGCAGTGCAATGTCAATTATTTATATAAAAAACAGATGGTCAAATCCATGTCAAGCATTCAGCTGGACTTTGTCAACAAAAATACACACACACCTCTTCCATGTGGTTCTCAGTGAATATTTTCATGTAGTTTGGATCAATGTATTTCTCCTTCCAGTCCTGCAAAGAGAAACTCATACTATAAGTCTTTTGTCAAACTATTTGACCAGCTGAATACTGGGCAGCACTAATCCTCTCCCCTCTTAGAGTAATCTCCCATGGTGCCACTTGCCACATTAGGCCTCATTTCGCATAACTTGAATCTTTTTGTGATGATTATAAAGCTTTACATGTGGTTACTCATTAGCTCTTTAAATTCAAGGTAACAGCAGTAGCAACTTACCAGGGGGTTTTCAAATATCTGCCACAAGTCACTGTTATAATGAGAAGTGTTATAATTGGCTGCGGAAATGAGCCTTCCAAAGTCGTGGCGGTTTGTTAAATACATGAAGACTCCCTGCAGTAGACATGAAAGACTTAGTTACACACAAATCATAAAATGCACTCCTAAAAATGTCTCACATGAAAGTCCAGCTATATATTATTCATGCTAATACCCAAACGTAATTAAAGGTTAGCACTCTGAGAGCAAATTGAAATTTTGTTCTTCTGATTTAGGTAGAGCAGAAACAGAAGCCATATAAATAATCTAAGATTATTTATGGGTGGTTTGAGAGTGCCTTAGGAGGGGCCGTTCACACGGTTGTCGGTGGGATGAGGGGAGTTCAGGTTGGGGGGGTTGGTGAAGTGATAGGAAGGGTTGGAGAACAGGGATAGATGGGGTGCAATATTTTACTCTACAGGAGGCACGGGGGAGGTTTCGGACTCAAAATCAGACTAGGCTGGGTAGGCATTTGGGTTGATAGGATATCATTGTCACCAAATGAGAATGGAAATAACGTGAGGATTTCATTGTGCTATTTTACAAAAGGCCTAGTCTGATGTCGGTCAGTGTGTCGAGATAAAGCAGTTGGTTTTAGAGTACAGCATCAGAACAGGGGTCTTGAATGTATGCAGATTTTTCTCGCGTTCTTCCTCCTCAAACAGCAGAATCGTTTTCAAAACAACCTTAACACTGTTTTGTTAAACATCAACTCGACAGTGGCGTGTTGATGTTCGGTCTGCAATGTGTAGCTATGAAATAATTAAACATCCACCCAGTTATGATGACAAGCTGAAGCTTGGAATGGCTTCTGAGTGCTTTTCAGCTAACTTTTCAGATAACAACAGTAATCAAAACAAATGGAAACCTTTGGGGGCCTGAGCATATGGAATGATTCCGGAGAAGGGGACTCTTTTTCTCTCTGACTGGTCTAAAACGAAGGAGAAGCATCATGTAAATCAGATAACATGTGTTATATCAAATTTATACACGTGACACAGTAACATAACGGGAGGCGAGAAATTGTGGCTGCATGGAAAAAAGAAGCAGGATTCCCTCTGAAGCTGATGTTTTGTTAGAGTGGAACTAGTACATGCAGGAACCCAAAATGCACTGAGTGGGAATTAGGACTGGTGGAGTGCTTTTCACACGTAGGATGTCAACAACTTCAAGCAATGATAAAGAGAGAATGTCATAAACAGAAAAGAAAAACTTGCACCGCGCATTGCCAACATGTGCTTATTATCCCAAGAATGCCAAAAAAAACAATGGTATAAAATGCAACAACACAAAAAGCTGACCATTACATCACCACAATACCATCATGCCACAATGACATATACACAGAAATCATACTTGCCATTCATCACCTTCCATTGCGCTGCTGACTTTTATGGCATCATCATTCATAGCATTTAAATCAAATGTCGTTGCAGAAATATAGCCTACATCAAAAGCTGTTCTTACCAGCTCTCTTGTGTGTTTACACATAGCCATGTCAGGATCCAGTTTCTCAAGAACAAAGTAGTTCCTTTCTTTTAACTCCTTCCTCAAAACACTGCCCTTAACCAGGTAGATGTGTGCCATGTATGGAATGTTCCACACACCCCTGGAAACAATGAAACATACAGAAATGAGGCATGATTTGGGGCGTTGCTGGGCTGTTAGTGGAGATTTATTATTGTAATCCACATGACACATCTCTAAAGGTGTGTGGTACGATGGCGTAATGTTATCATTTGCATTTTTGAGGTCTTACTGCACCTTACCTTGCATGGATGATCTATTTTAATGGCAGTGTTTATCCCATTGCCCCCATCTGGGTGCAGTTTTATGTATTTTTAGATCTTATGTAAGAGATTTTGGATTTAAATGTGGTATGATGGCTAGCCACTAGTTGAAGATAATTTAGTGATGGACTGTCATCAGACATGAAACAGGAATTTGCATATTTCAAGCCAGGCGTTGAAAGTGTAGTAAAAGGCATTATACTTACACTCGTTTTCTCTGTACAATATCAACGTAATCCTCCGAGCGTGCGTAGTAACCATCCAGACTTAACGCTCCCCAAAAGTTAGACCACAGCTTGTTGTGGCGAGTAACGAGGGGACCGATAATTTTCCTGCGAGAGTCGAGAAACAGGTATATGTTTAGCGTGGTATGTTATGAAAATTTCTGGATTTTCTTTGCGGTTAAAGAAATATAAATCTATAGTCAACGGAGAATTCCCTTATCCCCTCAAAATAACCCATGAAGCACTAAACTATGGACATTGTAGCCAAATGTATAGTTTGTGGGAAGGCTTTTTGTATTCTTTAGGCTGGAGAATGGAGACAGGCGTTTGCATGTTTGTTGTTTTGTGTAATGTAAAGTGGCACTTGGAGGTTAGCACAGTCTATGCTTTCTCTATTTCCATGTGGTTGACAAAAACAGGAAGCCGACGCAGATTATTTTTAAACTCTTAGTTGCTCTGCTGCAATGTGCTTGTGGTTTTGAAACTAGGAGAATACATTCAACAGACTGATGAACAACAATAGCAACGTGGGAGGTTTTTCTAGTTGCCCACTCCTTACCTGTTTTGCTCTATGAGGAGATTCAGAGTCTGCGTGTTGGTAAGCATTACATCTGAGTCCATGCTGAAGTAGAAGTCACATGTATCGTTCTGGCGACAAATATCCCTAAAGACAAAGACAAGTTATTATAATAAATAACTGGGCTTGTTATGTAGGTTTGATTTCCAGGTATGTGTCAAGACATTCTAAAGACTAAACAACTTGGAGTAGTTTGGTACTGGCCTGGAAATGCCAACATTTTTTGTCAAAAGTTTATCTGAAAGCACTTTACATGAAATTAGTAAGGCAAATATGAAATGTCTTAGGTCAATTTGTACATACATAGCCATATTTCTGGCCTCTCCTTGGCTAAGATTCTCCTCCGGTCCAACAACTTTTAAACTGCGGAACACATTCTTATGTTCCTCCCAAATTTTTTGCATGTGCTTCTCATGGTAAACCTCCTGACAATTGCAAGAATCAATAGATGAGACAGGCGTAATACCAACAATGACAACGAGAAGTGGCTCTGATTGCACATACTCACATTGTTGTGGACAAAAACACTGAGTTTGTCTTTGGGATAATCCAACGAAATTAAACGTTGGAAGAACTCGGGAAGAAATGGTGTCGGGTGCTCGATAAAGACGCCCACCAACACATTGGGATACTCCTAAGGAAATTTGACAGATAACAGAAGGGAGACATTTCAAACAGGTTCATGAGTCGGTCCTGTTAGGCATAAATCACAGAAACATTTGACATTTCACATTAGCTTTGTTTAAACTTGTAAATTGTGACAAATGGCATTGTCAGCAGTGGAACTTTGTGGTTTATTTAAATTTGGCTTAGTTGACATGATTTACATTAAGCTGGGTATTCTTTGTTGCATTTTTTGATAATAGCTGAGAGGAAAATTATAACGCACATTCTTAGTGCTCAGTAAAATAATGTGTTAATCGGGTGAATAAATATCAGGTTTTTAAAATATTGACTATTCAGCTGCAATTGACTGCATTTTTACTGCGAGTTTGCAGGTTGTGATGAGCTAATGAAAGGGCACTGTTAAAGTTATTGGTTCAAATTATTGTTAAAACTGAGAAACATTGCCACGTAGAACTTTGTTTGGTGAGATCAGCCTGTCAAAAAGAAAAAAATATGCAAAGAGGATAGATTTTTCCCACGAATCCTGGCTCCAGCCACAAAAGTTCACCCTGGACTGCCAGTCGCTCTGACCAGTTCACAGTAAAAGTCTGGGAAGTGGATAAAAAGGGATGCAAATCCAGCATCTAATTTGAAGGTTTGTAAAGTCTGGCTTTAATGCACATAATGGGAGAGTTGAGACTTCTGCCAGTGGAAATGGAGGAGTGTTGTTTTGCTTTTTTACTCTGGAGAAGACTACCGTATAAAATAAAACATCGGAATGTGGTTGCGTAGCTTGTGATTGTCCTTGGCAGAAAAAAAATGTAATTGCATATTAAGAAAAGTACACAAAGAAGCAAGCAAAACTTCAGTATTAACTAGATATGATATCTCAACATGAAGCCATAAGGTAAAGTAAAAGAGCAACACTTTGTGAACCTAGACAAGAGAGAAAAAGCGAGTTTCCTAATGGGAATGTAGTTGAATTACATCTGCGTAGAAGTTCATAATTTATTGCAATAACAGTTAAAACAAGATCCATATTCCAACACTATACGCTCAAGTTTTACATTAATGAACTGAAGCAGGTTTTATGCTCCCAAATTTGATTAGCTTTAACAGAGACAACCACATAGCTTGCAATGTTTCCAAGTTCCTGCCATTCCACTTCAGTGTAATTTGACAATCTTGGCTGAACTCTGTGACATCTTTTCCACATGACCACTATAATTGAAGATTTTGTATCGAACCTATGCTGAGAAGCCCACATAAAGGAAGGCTGGTCAGCAGTGACACCCCTTTAAATGAGCCGTTGCGAAAACCACACAAGCCATATCCTGTGCCACGGTGGTGTGCGAGTTGTTTCCCTTGTACAAGTGCTTTTTTAAAAGATCCAGAGGGCACAAAACCTATTATTTTTGCCCATGGGGCGTGGCTAGAACCAATCGTGTGGCTTATCTGTTGAAATAGCTCTATCAGGGCATTACTCAAAACTGTCTAGACAGTCACTGAAGGATGTTAGGCAGTGTTTCATCCTCAAGGAGGAGTGACGCAGATAAACTTTTCACAAGACAAACATTACACTGACTAGGAAAATTGGGACTTACTTTCAATTGAGACAACTGCACGACATCATCGTCACAGTGGCTGCACCCATTTTCATAGTTCCACGTGTTGGGAACGTAGTTGCTCAGGTAGTTCAAGTACAGCTGCGTGGGAGAAAATCCAAATCTCGTTACAGAAAATTATTGTCAAGATAATAAAATGGCATTATCCTGGTTCAGTAATTATATTTTATGATGGCTAACATTTTAATGCATGGGAGAGGCCATTTATAGGAATGACAGTTCAGTAATTTTATTTTATGATGGGTAAAATTTTAATGGATTTATAGGAATGACGCTGTGCACAATCCTCACTTATAGCAAATTTATACTAATCATGCATTTGAGGGAGTGGCTCTGATTGGTGTAGTGTCACGTACCATTCTGAGTTAATCATGCAGATGTTCTAATGCTAGGAAAAATGACTCAACAGTTTCAGTTTTTAGTAGTCAAGAGAAAATGCTAGAGAATGATCCACAAGCTGTAATTCCAAAGAGCAGAGAAAATAGGCTGGCTCTTGATGACCTAGTTTCTTGTAAAGCTCCCAATGAAGGATAATAGTAAATGTGACTCATAAATAGGAAGGAACAGTGTGTACATTTCGCTGGTCAGTGAGAAATCAATCAGAAATATCTGGAGATGCATGTCAGTAGAAAATAATCCGACAATGCAATCTTACAAGAATCAGTTTTAACTTAACAGTGCCATCTTAGTTCGGATAGCTTCATCATAATTTTGACAAATGAATAGAGATGGAATGGTGCCATGAATAGAATAATTCTTACTCACTTTGGTATTCATGTTGCCATGGACAACAACCGGCAGAGAGTCATACGCTGTATTTCTGACTCTCACGCGGTTTGTTCCAAATTTGAGAAGCACTTCATCTGCCAAAAGGGGGGAACACATTTAGAACAGGATTCATGGAATTTGACATAATGCATGGCCAAAAACCTATAATGGTTTAATACTTAAATATTAAGAGCCAACCTCCTACTTGTCAATGACATGGGGATGATGTAATAAGTGTGCTCTCTGGAATTTCTCACCAATTGCTCCATTTAGGTTCTGGAAAATCTGGCATTTGTGGTCCAGTGTCATGTTGAGGGACTCCTAGAAGATTGTAGTGGATTGAGTCTTACTTTGTTAAGAAAATACCGTTATTTTGAAGGTGTGTTAACAGAACTTACTCTTTGTAGAGGATCCACAAATATTTTAGTGTAGAAGAGCTGATCGTCGTCATTGTCATGAAGGTTCCACTGTGAAACAATTCGGTTTATGTATGGGGCATACCCAATTACCCCTGCAAGCGATAAACACTGTGAAACACATTTCGAGTGTAATAACATAGGGTGCAGGAGAACCTAAAGGATACATATACAACTAGCAACCACTTGGAGTCAATTACTGTAAGTCAGCCAGGACCATAAACTACGATTTCCGTATAATTGTCACCAATTTTCCCAAGCTCAGACTTATCCCTCAGGAGATCCAAATGTACTTCAACCATATGATTTGAAAGTCTGACAGGAGAGTGACAAGTGCTTTGTGTGCTATTAAAACACATCTAAATGTATAGTCTCAAGGCAATATCCACAACCACTGGCTCCTTGTCTGCTTTTGTACCTCAAGGATACTGACCACATGGACTGATTGCAAGGTTGGGGCTATCATTTAGAAAAAAAGCACTCTAAGACTGTAAACGAGCTGACACGTCGGTTAATTGCCAAATATGACAGTGTAGTTAAAGTATTTTTGGTTGTGTCAGAGCCAAACAATCGCCAGTAAAGGACTGAAATTAAATGTATTTCTATAGTCAATCCAAGGTCAGATATAAAGCTTTTCCTTTTTTTAAATACATTTTTCCACCTTGAGAACAGGCACATATGAGATCAAAACAGACTACAATGACAGTCACAAGGCCAAAATATTCAAATGGTCACTTTTGTAGTATCGTATTGAATGCTTGCAAACCCAGCAATTTTATATGGCGCATTAAGAAAGCTGAGACAAAGCCACATGTCATGCTGGTGAAAATGAAAGCTGAAATCAGCCTTTGATCTGAAGCAAGGCAGTAAGGCTCCAGTACGGGAGGTCGCAACATGTTGATGACCGCAGTAAAGGCAGTAATTTTGTGTCCTGGAGACCTAGTAGGATGCAGTACCCATGACACTTGGACTGCACTGCAATCAATATATTATGGAAAACATTTTCTGCTTTCATTTAGTCAGGTTTGGGGTATACAATATGTTCTCAAAATCACAATGTACTGCAGTCACCCTTTTTTTCCAATATGGTCCAGTTATGCAGTTATTTGTAATAAATAGACTGTTATTGATGACCTTTTGGGTTGCTCTTATAATTCTGTAATATGAATAGACTCATCTCCTTTACAGGAAATAGCAATGACAGTCAAAATATACACTTGCTTTAAAGAAAACTATAATATACGTTTTGTGGTTTTGGGCTTAAAAAAATGAACATGAGTCTTTTGCCATTCCTTTCAGACAGCCCACTACTTTGTGAATGGTGAACTTCCCTCAAGTAGTTGAAGTAGAGTGATAAGCAGTTTACAGATTGGAAATTCTAGATTACATTTAATCTTCATGGCCAGGGAGAGGGTGAATAAAAATGTTAGGCTTAAGTGGGGGTGCTATGATGAAAAAAAGAAAGCAGAACTCAACCCTCCCCTCTGTTTGCATCATGTGGCCTGCTCATCCTTATCTTGCAGAAAGCAAGAGGTTAAAGTAAGAAGTAAATTCCTAGCATATTTGGAATGTTTTGGAACCCACCTCCTGAGTTGAGGTACCACTTGCCACTGCGGACTGAGGGATATTTTTCAGCCAATCGCTTATCGGGCCATATCAGGCCTTCTGCAGCAAAAATTACTTTATGATTGGCTTGCTGGAACTTCCTGAGAATCTCCTCTGGTCCTCCAGCGAAGATAAGATCATAGCTAGAATGGAAAAAGGGCCCAAATGAAACATAACTGGCTCAATCCGTCACCATTTTGGTATCTATACTTGCTTCGGGTCATGATATAGTTTTTTACCTTTTTATGGCACATAACAGTTATGGGAAAGATGTATTTGTTCCATCTAACATAAATTGAATACATTTATTCACTTTATGGAAATATTCATAACTGTAGGCTTCTAACATTTGCATTTGAAGAGTCTGTGAAGCGCATGTGCTGTTTCTAACACTTCTGATGTCTAAAACTGTGTTTGAGTGGAGTTCACTTTTCACAGAAATGATTGATGTCACATATCGCGTAGATTAGCACTTTCGGCTCGGGTGGCCATATTTGACTCCTAAAGCTTTCATTATTCCAAACCACATTAACAGTGTAAAACTTTCAATTGGCTTTGTGAAGCCATAAATCATTTAGGAGCACTGTGTGAAGTACATTGCTGTCACAATATAACACCTTTGCTTGAATAAGGGATAGGATGTGAAAAACTGCAGGAACACCTTTTGAATGAGGACTTTGAAATCGTGACTATCGGTCTAATTATAGAGGCAGGAAATGGCAATCTTTAAATGCCACATACCTATCCACAAAGAGGATCACAAGGTCCACCTGGTCAGCTAGACCTTCCATGGTCTCCTTTAGTAGTCTGACTTTTTGGCCTCCACCGATAGAGCGGCCAACATCGCCTCCTTTCCATTCGTCTCCCATTCCCAACACCTGTGATAGAACATGTGGTCAAGTCCAATAGTGGACAGTGGGATAGTACCATGTAAAATAGTGAGAAATTGTGCTGAATGCAGACCCAGTCGTAAAAAAAGCTAGTAATTGCTTGGTTAACTCAAGAATGGATATTGAAAGAGAGAAGGAAAAATATGTTTTAGGTAATCAAAAGAAATCTTTTACCTTCACAGTGTAGTTGAAATAGTTTGCAGATTGCATGAAGCGGTGAAAGCCATCTGTCTCTTCAGTTGCCACGGTTAGCACCAGCAATTTTTCTAGAGGGGAAAATATGCAAATTTATTAATGAAATACGCCCACAATATGTAGCAGGAGTGTTTGTCCATGTCATTTTTATTTTCAAACTAAGGGTAAGATTGCTGTTTGTGAATCCGTTTTGTTGGGGTCTTAAACACTGGTTTTCATTTGGATATAAGATACTAAGCGAGAGATTTCAACATACTAGATTGATATCATATTTCATTACACAAAGCACTGGGTTCGAAGAAGGGTGAGACTAAACATAAATTGTAGACACTGGCCTCAAATAGTGAGTTGGTTTACATCCATTCTGTTGATTTTAGCATTTTTAAAAAGAAAAAAAAAGCATTTTCCATGGGATCAGTTCCCTTAAAAGGCTGCACTACAAGTTTAGAATGTGCAAATAAGTACTTATTCATCAACTCTGTTGTGATAGTGAAGCCCAAAATCTCAAAAGTATGAAGAACATAACAGTGGTTTCTTTGAACTGAAAGAAAAACCCGACAGATTGGAAATACGTAATTTCCTTTTCTCGTACTTATGATTGCAATGAAATGTATCCGACCCCCATCTCACTCCCACTGACAACGATAGTCTCATTCCATTTCCTGACATTCTTTTGTAATACATTACGACTGGGAATGATTCCTGGTTTAGCACCGAAAAGCTCCATATAACACATAATAAAAGGGAAAAAGGAAACTTTTAAGACATTGGATTTCATATAGCACTTCACTGACCCTTTCTGATTAATCCAAGTGAATCAATGTTGGCTTGAGGTGTCTATGTAGCACCGTGCAGGACAGTAATCACACAGGCATCTGGGAAACATATTTTTCATGCTGTCATTCTCATCTGTAACATTAGATATTAATGGCTCTTTGAGGATCTTACATTATTTAAATTTATCGAGCAGGGACCTGGAGCTTGCTCCCATTGCGGCCATTAATATATGTAAATATATGAAATCACTATTTATTTCTGATGCTATCATAGATGTCAGTAGGGATAATGTGGATGCAAACTCACTCCCCTATGGATTTTTGTTTGCTGGACCAGCATGAACTAGTTTCAGACTGCGTCTCTGGCCACTGTTCTATATAAATGAACAGTGAGTGTTTTCTTTAAAAACAACTACAACATTACCAGAAGAGTGAGACTAGGCCATGAAATACATTTGTGAATGGGGCAAATAAACAAAAGAACTCTTAAAGGCCCACACAGAGTTACAATTGACAGATGGGGATAAGCAGTAAGTGAGGTCTCGAGCACTGACCCACAGCTGCCCCCGCCATGGTGAGAAGATGACCCAAAGAAAAACATACTTCACTCAGTCTGTTCCCAGAAGAGTTTCCGATCAAAATGTTTGGACAACTCAGTAACATGGTCTGTTAATGTAATTACACTCAGATAAGACTGGGCCGAATAAAGGGACATCAATGCCAGTATCTTGCTTGCCGTGGTCATTATGGTATAATAGCCTTATGCTGTAAATGAACTGGCCTAAAATGTAAATCAGTGGAAAGTTTTGGCAAACAACACATGCCAAAAATGTTTTTCCTGCCTGAACAAGCAAACATCTTGGTTCCAAAAACAGATGGATGAGACGCATTTCTCCTGAGACGTTATTGGAAAGTCACTAAGATGTTCTGTATGTAGTTTCTGTTGGAAGAAAACTTGTAGTGCACGGTGGCCTTGCATGAACTATTGCTTGATCACTATTATAATAAGTTATTACCTTTACATCACACAAAAAAGTGTAATGTAGGGAGAGAAGCCATTTTATGCAATTAGTTGTCATTTTTTGAAGGGCTTGTGTATAAAGTAGTTTAAATATTGGGTGTTTTAAAGTACTTTCCACTTGTAATTTGGGAAAATCTATCAAGTGATTCCATTTATCTTGAGTTGCAATATAGAGGCTTTTATAACTTCATATTTCTTTGCTTCTTCCTGAACTCGAAGTAAATAGAAACAGACTAACAATACTTCACAGCTAAATGACAGATGGCAAAATATTGTTGACAATTCATAATAAAATAAGGTGTTGTGTAGCTGCCACTGATCTCAATCTTGCCTAAGGAAGTCAGTCATTGGACTTAATTGGAATAACTACCCCAAGCCCCCTCTCTCTCTCTTTTACCGTACCACAGCTGTCGAAAGAAAAGGTTCACGCATTGATGTGAAAACGTTTGTGACTCGCACTTTGCTGGGAAACCCACATGGGCGGGGAATATGTGCAGCATGGGAATGTTTGCCGAACGGGGCCATGCGAATAAGAGAATATTTCCCCGTGGATGACACATCCAGGACAAAATTCCTTTCAGAGAATAACCTAGACGCTGCATGTTTTTGAAATTGGAATGAAATAATGGAGCAATAAGAGGAAGACTTGGCGGAACAAATCATTATTGAATTTCCTGACTGCATAAGCACGGACACTTAGTGAATATACGACAATATCTAGTCTATAGCTTTGTACACCTTTTGAGTTTTGCATAGTAGTTATTGTCTTTGCCGTAGTATATCCATCCACACCATACACATATGATCTGTGAAATGTTAAGTGAATAGTGACATGTCAGGATGACCAACTGGTGCGTTGAAGCTCAGAAATGGATCGTGAGAACAAATATAAGTGAGCAAAACAATATTTCAGAGTTTTTACATTATTTTATTACATTTACTGGCATGTAGTCTACTTATCTCATATCTGATACAATTCATTCAATAATATATCTTTCAGCATTCCAATGCTACTTAATCTTTCTAATAGGAAAGTCTTAAGCCCCTCTACATGTACTGTCAGATGATAACACCGTGTGTTTGCAATTATCTGAGCTTAACAGACAAAGGGAGGATTACAAAAGTGACAAAGCCAATTGCCATGACATTATTTTGGTTGTCCACTGCACATGCTCTCATTTTTATTTTCAAATTAAAGGTAATTTTAATTAATGGGATTGCAGCAACACTGCAACTTAAAGCCACGTGGCTGCATTGCAGGAAAAAAAAATACCAAGCTCAGAATATCGTTAGTTGGCTCTGTGTTTACTGAAACCTTCAATTATCACATTCAGCAGTTATTCACAATTGGGTGCATTCCTGCCGCACTCATTTCACTTTTTCTCAGTTTATTGTCACAGTTCTTGATCAATTTTAGCTCTAATAAAACGTACAGTAGTTAAAAGCCCTGAACTCTGCACCACTAAAGTGGAATGAGCACACTTGTGCAGTTTTATATTTCAATAAAACCTTCAGGGGGAAAATAAGCATCAGCGTTGTTTTTGGCGGAAGCATATTTCGTCTTCTCTGACTACTGTCTGAAAATAGACAGAGAAAAAAGAATGAAGCTACCACAATGCATGCTTAAAATTGTTTTACAGTCAGTTAAAAAGAGGACTATGCACATATTCACATTGTAAAAAAAAATGACTGGACAATACAGTTCATATTTCTCTTAAAAGGCACTGGGCAGACATTTTTGGGTGAATTACTGGTAGTGTCCCAAGATATGATTACAGGCAATGTCTGCCAAATAGAGTTGTTAGAATGGAGGTGGAGACAATGGGGAGAGTGGTTATACGTTTTGGACAAACGTGGGTGGAGTTTCCGTTTCTTCAGTCACAAATTACAGTCGGCAAATTCGCACTGTCTAGAATCATTTGTGAACATTCTCACACACATACTTTGCTAACAGTCATGAAAAGTCTTAATAATAGTTCATTTATGTTTTCATCTAGTTGTCAGTAGGATAAGGCAAAGAAAAAATATGACATTTTTCTACAACCTAATTTCAGGCATCTAAAAAGTGTACTTTTGGTTAATACTCCTTATGACCATGTCATAATAATTACATGACAGGCGTCATAAAAATGAATGAATGCTTTTGACATATGCCATGAAATATTCTAAACCATCACTCCAAATACATTTGTTATGTCTGTAATTGTACAGTTGTATTGTCCTGTTAAAAGTTCTTTTCCAAATTTAGATGGTGATATGCACTCTTTTTATGGATTGTTTTGTTTCTGGCACTGTTGCAGTTGACTGTGATTTGATAAAAATATATATTTAAAGGTGTAAAGTGGTATGTGGAGTACTCAGAAATGATGTCAAAATTAGTCAAAGGCTTCTTTCAGCCAGTCAAATAGTCGACTGGGGGGATGGGGGTCGGTGTTGTCCCAATGTTACGTTACTTTCCCAAACGGGCCTCGCCAACAGGTGGCCCTACCCAGCAGAATCAACACCATTGTGCTCTGTTAAGTCAAAGAGAAGCAGTGTGCAGGCAAATAGTTGCATAGGTGGCATTTAGGAGACATCCACGTGTAAACTTTGCAGTAGGTATAATAATACAGTATGTAGTTTGTAACTCAGCTGCCTCACTTTATATAATTCAACATATTGAACACATTCATTCAACACATTTTATTTTAGTTTTTACGTGCTTGTTATGTTGATTTGGCATCACGTAACTTAAACAAAGGGTGGTGAACCAATGGAAAGGTGTATAACTAGTTGAAAGGTTCCTTATGCCTCTTTCTTTGTAGTCAGTTGTCAAAGAGATAATTGTTGGCAAAATTGTTGTTTAAATGTTGCTGTGGCAAAGCAGGCAATTCTTTTCGGATATGTTGGTAGATGCATTAAATGATGATTTGTATGTTTTCTTGAAAATTGCTGCAATATATGTTGAACCATTGTACCACAAAATTCTATGACTTGAATAAAAATAACTATATATTTTTTGGGGAGCCCTAACACTCATTTCACCCAAATTCTGCAAAAACTGCTGTTGCAGAGCATTTAAAATCAAAGGATAACAACTGCTTCTGCACTTCTAAATCAAATTCGATTTCTAGTTTTCTAAAGCATGCCTAACACGCACTTTGTGATGTATGTTTGAGTTTTACTGTTTTCATGACACTTAACAACTTATGTCAGGCAGCATAACATAATGAAAACAGTGTGATAACTGTCAGTCGGCACAGTCATCTGTGTTGGATGCGGATCCCCACATCAGCAAGCAACCGGCATCTCATCTACATTGCCGCAGTCGGACAAATAATAAATAAGGGGTAGTCGTGCAACCTCTTACCATTAGGAATAGACGCAGCGCCGCGGGGGGTGTCAGTGGACCCGAGGGTGTTCGCACAGGTCATCCAGCACGAAAACACAAGGTAAAACTTGAGGTACTCCATCCCGAATTAAAGTGCAGGATTCCAGTTAAAGGGACTTGTCTTGACTTAATTTTGCCTCCAAACCCTTGGTCAGAATAATAAGCAAAACCCCACAGGGTCTTTACGCCCTTCTTAATGCACAGTGGCAATAAATCATTGAATGACTTAGTTAGTCGCAGAGAAGAAAGTTAACTCCAAGGATGATTCTAAGGGGGGACCTCCAGTTGTTAATTGCGTCGCAGTTACAGAGTCCACAAGGAGCGACAGAATTTCCCGAGGCTTGGACGAGCGACGAGGAGGGAGGGAAGATAGCAGCAGTGCTTGACACGCGTACGTCCAGCGTGAAAGTTTGGCCAAGTGCAGTTATATTTGAGCCCCCCATGTACCCTCCCTCCTTCCCTTTCTACACACTCAATTACACCAACCCCCTCTTCACGCCACTCCCCCTTCTTTGCTCGCCACTGTTCATTCAGTGGAGCAAGACAAGACAAGATACTGTACATATACCCAAAGGTGTATGTATTTACTTTACTTTTAATGGGATTGTAAAGTGAGATCAGGTATTTGTGTCAGTGGCTTTGACATGCAAGTCTTTAAATTGTCTGGCGGGTGTTTTTAGAGCCTCTCGTTGTCAACATGAGTGTTTGCAGGAGAGAAGTGTCTATAAAAGGAGGGAAGAGAAGTCAGATATGAGACCTAGTATGGAAAGCCTGTTGCGATATTCATTCAATTTCCCTGCCGTCTGTTCTAATGAGAGTTGGGGGGTGTTTGATTCCTTCTATTCCAGATAATAGGTTGGGACACCTTGAATTGGTTTCCAGCCAATCGCAGTGTGCAATGAGACCAACAATCATTCACACACTCACTCCTACCTACGGGCAATTTAGAGTGTCTAATCACTATGTTTCAGAAGTCTGGGAGGAAACCCTAGTACTTAGAGAAAACCCAAACAAGTATGGAGAGAAAATTGAAACGACAGAGGCCGAGCTTGAACCCTAGATCCCAGAATTGTGAGGCAGAAGTGCCTGCCAAGTGGACAGAAAAGAATAAAAGGACGGAACGGGCAGTGGCATGGTGAAAAGTAGTTAGCATGTCAGTTTCTCGGTTGTGACGTTTACCATGCACTGGACGGCTGTTTTTCTATAGAGTTTTGCAATGTACGATTGGCTGACAACCAGTCTGGGGTTCCAAGGGTGCCTCTTGCTCAGAGTCAGCTGGTAAAGACTTCAGCTCACCCGTGTCCCTAATGAGGTGAAACACCATTGAAAATGGATGAATGGAAATTAAAGAGAAGGAAATAAGTTCAGTATTGTTTCTCCATTAGTCACAGTACCACCAGATAAATTGGTAATCCTATGTACTGTAAACCGAAAGAAAATAAGGTCATTCGACACAAAGCAGGTTTAGCACAGAAGCAATTGCCCCCCTCTTTGTTTTTTACATGCAAAATCCCAATTATCAATGGAGATTTGCTAAATAACTTTAAAAAATAGTGTATTTTGCACTGAAATCCATTTCCATTTTGGCAGCATGTGAAAAAGTAATTTTCTGCCTTGCCCTCAATGCACTCAATCGGGCGCCAAAAAAAAAAGAAAAAAATGACCTGAACATGTCAAAAAATCTGGATTTCATTATCCTTTGATAATTTATCCAAAAGTTATTGGTGCAAATCCATCCTGATGCCTTACTGTGGCACACTAAAGATCTTAGTTCAATTTCGAAAGCACTGATGATCATGTTACAGATGTTTGAGGGCCACTAATTTAAAACGACAACAACAACAACAAATACAGAAGCAGGAAAGTTTCTGTGGTAAATTAGGTCGCATGAGAACCCAAGCGTGGACCAACACCTGCATTTAATACTACAGTTTGGCTACCAGGCAGCTTGCACATTAGTGAAGCACACGTGGTAACATCTTGGGCTTTCATCTAAGTTCATTTGGGTGTCACAAAGCCCCAAACACCCAGACTGTACTGTCCTCACTTTAGCAACAGTGCTAAACAGAGTGGCGGCTTCCTGGCTACATGGAACGTCCTCTATTCCTGGCACCGTCACGGAGACTGCCTTTTACAGGCGGAGTTTGTATGCAATCAACTGAAAGAAGAAACAGATGATGCATTAGACTGCCAAGTAGGTGTCAATCTATAAAGCTGGCTGAGAAAAGTTAGTTGAGGAAAGAGAAACAGAACAAGAAAAAGTGGCAAAACTGTTAAAGCCAAATGGTATCAACAACATTAGAATTAAAAAAAAAATAGTGTCAGTTCTTGTGAATTATCTACTGAATGCTATAGCAGATCCACATAACTGCCTGTGGTTTGGCAACACTTTGAGTATGACGTTACTCTTCTTTGGTGGTACATCTGGCTGTATTTGCAATTTCACCCACGTTTCCGAGACACTTGGTCCCCTCCGATTTCCCCCGAAAAGCCACAAGTCCACCACGACTGGTAGAGATTGGCTTTTTCTATTTTTAGACCTTTGACCACTCTGCAAGTCCAATTACTTTCCACCAAATCATTAGAACGTTCTCCATCTCTCAGTCATTTTGTACCACTGACTTTGCATCAATGGAGCCCATGGTGGGCCCTCTTAAAAAGGGTCGGACATGCAAAGACAGCATTTTAAACACGATCTTTGAAGTTTTATACGCACAGCAAGTCCTCTTTTAATTATGCCTTGCGTCCACATGTGCAGGGCTACTTCTAAACAAACTTTGGAGAGGTTACAGTACCTTATTTATGTCGGACTTTTTAGTAAAAGCAATCGATGTCATTTCTAAATGACGCAGTTATTCGTCAAACATTGTTGTTCTATGGCAATGTTCAAATTTGACTGCCAACGTATGCGATCATGACATTCATTATTTTCAATTCAGCACTGTGGTTCTGACTTGCAGGAAATGGCTCAGATTTGAGAGCAATTGAGGAAAAAAATGTGTTTGAAGGAAACCTTGAAATGTCATAATGACCCTGGTTGGTGTGTTCATGTTGCTACGGTGTTTATTCGGCTTGAGAAGAATCATGAATTCTTGGACGCTAATGGTGAAAGAGCAACTGTAATGTTATACATTGGAAATAAGCCATAACCAACATATTTTCTCACTCAAGTTTTGACTTTAAATTCAGCTTCCCACAAAGTTAATTTTCAATGGCGTGAGTTGTTAGATAAATATTGCAGTTTTTCTGGGCAACTGGCCTTGAAGAAAGTAATAACTAGTTATGAAGCTTTGAGCAGCACATTGCATTAAATGAATGTAAAGGTAATTGATTTTTACATTTGCATGGTAGCAATTTTTTCTTTTAATAATACACCAGAAGCTTTTTGTTTTGTCTTTGATTTGAATTACTTCATTAGGTGGATCTGTTTGGAGTATTTTTTTGTTTAAACTGAGCCAAAGGTTAAATGTTGGTGCCACCACACCTACTTTAATGGATAGGTATTACTTTGATTGCTATGCTACATGTTTTTTTCCGTCTCTTGAACGCTTTGGTAAATGTAAATTACCATTCATTGTTTTGCATCTGTTGTTACAACTCCAAATGTGTACACGAGTTGTCCTCCCTCTCTTTGCACAGATGTCACTAAGGCAATTTGTTTATCGCACTGGATTGGTGCACAAATACCAGAGATTCCAGAACTAGTCTGCTTCCTAGACAGAGCTTGTAATGATTGTATTGTTTGTGTTTTAATTGACATATTGACACGTGTTTTAAAATATTGAAGCATCCGTTCACATTCGTTGTTGAAGAGCTATCAGTATTTCTTCAAAATAGATTAGTGCATTAAATATATGACAGTTTTGCAGTATCTTACCCATAAAAATAGGTTTTAACAACCATCCTGAGTGCTATGAAATGCCAGCATCTAATAATATCCATCACAAAATATTCTAATCGCCCAATGTTTATGTCAAAAATGCTATTCACACTTAGTATCTTTATGAATTATTCCACTAAACAGCAGACACATAAAATATACTTATAATTTTTTGCAGTGAAACACAAACATTCATGATAAAAACAAGCTATTTGTTTAACTAAAATCACTTTTTTCAAACAAAGCAAACACTAATTCCAGAAAAATACTTCTATATCAGTAATAATCATGTTTAAGAGTTCTTGCTACAATACATGTAGTTCACAGTCAACAGCTGGTGTCTAAACATACAAAATATAAATATTCAGAGTAAAACATCATAGTATTTTATGTGTACAATTCATAGTTATTTCCAAGTGAGCCAGTAGTCACTGAAATTAAAATTCAAGCAGCATGCTTTTCAAACCTGAGCTTGCTCAAAAGTATAGAGTGCTATTTGAATGAATAAATAAACACGACATAATGCAGACTGTTGTCTTTGGGAATGTATCTCACATGAAAAGATAGCGACCTCACGTGGAATAAGCTAAAACATGTGCATTCTGATGCCCAAATTAATATTCAAATAATTGCTTACATTCCATTCACATTAAAGCACACTTACCTAATTCAGTGCATAAAAGTTTTAAAATTAAACATTTAAATCACAGACCACACTCAATGCATTGCATTCTACACTATTTGAATAAACTAGTGCTTAAGCATTCAAAGAGCATGTTTTACATCACTCATTTTTAAATGTGAATATAAGACAAAATAAAAACACAAATAAATAAATATCCACTGTACCCCAACCTCTTGTCTCCATACCCATGCATTTTTCATAGCATATTTTCTTAGAACTATAAATGTTCTTTCTTTATATACTATTAATTCCAGAACAGTTGTGACACATTATGGCATTAGGGAAGCTCACTTTGTGTTATTCTGTAGCATCTTTCTATTATCCTGCATGGCTTGTTAGCATATTAGTCTTTAGTTAGTGGCCTCAAAAAACATGAAATCCTGTAGGAAAAACAACAAAGTATGTTATAGGGAGCATAGTGAACTGGCGATGATTCAATGTATAGATGAAGTGGAAATATGTCCTAATACTCACAATCAGAAAACATGCCCCGATCATGACAGCCTTCATCCTCACATCCAAGTCCATCGGGAACTGGATTCCAAAGTTGTCTGTATCTGTGAACACTTCCCGAAGAAGGCCAGTCCATTGCTTGCTGATTTTCCCAATTTTGTTGACCTCATCCATGGTCAGAATCTGGAAGAAGAGTCGTATATTAATACAAACTAGTTACATCTGGATTTTTAAACCGCACAAACTTTGGCAGAATTCCGATTCAATTCCAGGCTTTCCGGCTGCTGGTCTATTAACTTCAGGCAAATAACTAGTTCTGATATTATGCTTCAGTTATTTCTAGCTCTGTATCAGCGTGCTGAAATCTTGACTCCCGAATCAAATAAAATGAACTGAGCCATAGAATGAAGACCAACTTGTATCATATGAATTTGCAGTGCTAACTGAAACAGCATCCAATACTTCATAGCATTGTAAAAGCCCCTTAACGCCCCTACCTCCCCCTCAATTATGTTTGGATAACTTGACCAGATTGCTGTGTTTGGCTTCACCACTTAACCCACCTCAAAATCCACATCTGGCAAGCAGCTCCATCCACAAAACGGTCCATGAATCTTAAGAACTGGTTCTGTGAGTTCATTGGCGATGATGAATTTGGGGGAAAAGGGGTGCCACTGTTGCACGACGTACCCCACAGTGTTACCTGGAGGGGCTTGCACCTCCAACTGCACAAAGATTGTGCTTAATCTGTGGTTCTTTCACATTGGTATTAAAATTCGGACATGGGCTCACCTCCTGTAGACAACATGGGAAGAAGCAGGACATGCACTTGAGTGGGCGGGTGACGGTGATGATCTCTTGGCCCAAATTGTCCAGGACATGGATAGAGAAGGGACGCATTGGACCGCAACATTGGCGACTCAGGCAGTCGTTCTCCTCAACGGCATAAAACACATTCTGGCCCATGGAGTTGCGCACCTCGTACTTGTTGTTGCTTTCAAAACCCACCAGAGCTGTAAAGTTTGACAGTGCATTGAAACGATGGCACCTGAATATGTTTAATATTTGATCATTTCAGAGCAATAACTTGCTTCGTACCTTCAACCAACTCAACTTTCTGTTTGATGAGAAGCTGGTCCACCTAGAAAAGCAGTTTTTTAGTTTTTACTTTGCTCTTTTGGAAGATGATACATCTGCAGGATATATAGTTTTTTTTTTACCTGAGTGAGATATTCTAATCCAGGTGGACATCCTGGTATTCCCGGACTAGGAACCTCATACATGTTCATGTCTTTTCAACCTGTTGAGGAAGGACAGTAAATACTGATATTTGTCACCATCTAACGTTCATTTTTAGTAATACGGTAGTAAACAAACGGGAGACTAATCCGGTGGGCTTTATTCACACGACCCCTGGATTAATAGTACATTTTGGCTATACGAACCTGACGTAGGAGATACAATTATTCAGATTCATTATTATTACTAATCGTTAAATGAAATACTATTCCGTTTACACATGTGGAAAGGCAATGACAGTCTAGCGAAAGAGAAAGACGCACGCGCGCGTCCCTGTTGTGTCCGTCACACGCACTGAGCGACCGTGGACATGCGTGTCAAATGACGTCACGTGCGCGCATTATTCCAGCCGTCAAATACGCGACTACTCACCGAATTTTGGTCTGTGACTCGTATAAATAAGGAGACGCTCAGAAACGGAACCCTTAGAATAAACATGGAATGCCATTGGGCGACGTCACGTCGCTTCCCTCTTTGCCATCCAATGAAGAGGCAACTATTGAACAGCATCTTTTTGTAGTAAAAGATAGAATTTATGCATTACAATTTGATACAAGACCATTTTACAGACCCTACACTGTCCATATCAGTTTATAGAATATACATTATTTATAATTTAGAGGGATATTGGGAAATCAATTAAAATATGCAATATATATTATTTTAACTGTCAACTATTATACTCTTATTTCAACTATTAATATAAGTATATTACTTGTACTTTTTTACATGTCTAAAAAGTGTATGTTCATATCAGTCTTTGTCAACTATACATCTGATAAATTCTTCCTATCCCTTAATGTCAACTATTACTTATTTCAAGTATCAATATAATTATATTTAGTTTACATGTTTCTAAAGTGTAATTTAATGTTCATTTGGTAAAGTTTGCCTATCTCATAATGATCAGTGCATTTAAATTGTTAATGTAAATCGCCCAGTAGAGGACAGCATTGAGCTAATAATACCCTGCTGTATCTTTTTCATTTTAGCACAACAATATTCCCACATATCAAACACATAGTGCACGGACACAAACACACACACACACACACACACACACACACACACACACACACACACACACACACAGATATGCACAGTGTCTCTGTGTTACAAATTGTTGGACGCCAGCGGGTCGACTTTCCCTATTTGCGTATAAAAAATCACCAGATTCCCTCAAGCAGTGCTGATTTCTTCCCGAGATACACTAATGAGAACAAATGATGACTAGGCCGCAGATCTGCTGACACTTCAGCTGGTTTCCGTCGACTAAAACCCCCTTTTAATTGATTCGGGTAACACAAATTGCCCAAGTGACCCAACGTAACCCAGAAAACAATGTGTATACCGTCAGTTGTTGCCACAAGACAAATGTGATGTAGAAATACTACGTGGCTTTTTACACTTAAGTCATGCTTTTGATTAAGACTTTGTCAGCAGACAAAACGTTCGAAGACCCGTGAAATTTAACGAGCTCTAACAGAAACTGTAAAAAAAGGAGAAAAAAAAACAATGCTCCCTTAACAAAGAGGTGGATGGGTCTCCCACGTGTTTTGTTGTTATTTTTGCACACAGTGAAACTAGCCAGCATAGGAAAATAGTAAAATAATTGCTGTTTCCATTCAAGGAAAGAAAAGTAAAAACTTTGAATATAATTTCTACAATCCTGACTCCAAAAATAACATGTTAAAAAGTCTATTCATTAAAAAATATAGACTAAAATCAATTTTATTTTTCCCCACTATTCTTCTGACCTTTAATATACCTTTAAAAGACATAAATATACTCCAAAACTCAACAACAGCAGTTTTACCAAGGACTGATTGTTCCTTAAAAATAAGTGGAAATAAGAAGTTAGACGTTCTCATAGAGGCTGCCAAAAAGGTAACATTGAAGTAGTAGCAAAAATTATAGTGGGTAGAATTATGAATAGTTGCAAGTGTGCCAGTCAGTTCAAGAAATAAAAAAATGGCAACAAATCATAGTAGAATAATGTGTTGCTATTTTGGGTTATTCGGATGTTCTTTTCTTATTCACATATATTTATGTGTGATTTTTTTTGTTGCAATTATAAACACAATACCTTAAAAACCTTTAGAATGTGAGAACATTTGTGCCTCCACAATATGTCAGCAGAAAATATTTAGAATTTTAAAATCAATTTTGTCCATAATAATACAAATATACAGCAATCATTCATTTGAGATCTCGAATTCCTGCTTTCTTATTCACTAAAAAAAATGATCCCACCATATTTTCTAGGTCATTACAGAGCATTAAAATGCTAAAAGTGTTTAGGTTTTCACAGCATATTGTAATTTAACAAATTCCACACAGTAAACCCTAAACAGCAATCTTAATATTGACTCCATAATTAACTTAAAATATTTTTTTATTATACTATACACATCAAATCTCTTTATATTGTCCTTAATGTTACCCACCAAGCTATCAAACATATAACGGGCAATCACACACCCCCAAAAAAATAGAACCGTGTGCACCATCAAGGGAGCATTTTATCACCTGGAATGGCCAAAAAGAGCACTGACACTGATGTTCTTCATCAGTGAGATCAAAACAAAGCAGTACAAACCCGGCCTTCTCTGTTCCCATCTGAATAAACACAGCAAACAGTCAGGGGGTCTTTGAAAAGCGCTCAGATTGTCTTTCTGCCTCTTAAGAGCCCCGTTACACCACCGGGGGGTTTGACTCGTTTTCTCTTTGTGTGCACGATGGCCACATTCCTTCCTACCTGTTTTACAATCTGTCTGTTTGTGTTTGTGCCGTGCTCTTTAGCCACGCCAGTAATCTTTCGTGCTCTCCTAACGAGCTTGTCGCCTCGGCCGTATAATGAGGTCGCCGAGAGATGGATCTAAAAAAAATATAAAAATAAATTGAAAAAAAGACCTCCATTTTCACTTTTTTCCCCTCTCGTTCTTCATTAGGTTAGCGTAAGGTTACAATTTATTACCCTCGGTTCCAGTGTTCCCAGCCTAGAATTGTACGTCACAGAAGAGACTTGGTAGTCGTTTACTCTGATATTTTTGTTTTTATCTGGTAAAATACCATTGAAAAGTATTGCTGTTACAACTATGGACACCATGGGGTCAATTGTTGAGATAACTTTTTAGAGCTTTTCATTTATTTGAAGTATAACACATTTTTCTATAAATAGAGAAGTTGTATTCGTGGCATTTATCAATATTTACTGCAATTGTGATTTTGGGAGGGCAGTTTGGTGGATAGCATATCTGCATCATAGTTTTGAGGTTTAACATTGAGGTCTCTGCTTTGTGAAATGTGCATATTTTCCTCCAATATATGCTTTAATTTTCTCCCATAATCTGGGAATGGTTTGGTGTAGGTGAAAGTTTGGGTTTTTGCAGTTTTTGAGATATTTAAAAATATATATTCCTGCTAACTTGCAGTGGAATGGCAGCACAGTGGTTACAATGTCTACCTCGCAGTTCTGAAATCACAGGTTCAATCCTTGGATTATTGACCTTCTTGTCAATTTTGCTTGTTCTCCCCTATGTCCGTGTGGGTTTTCCCCGGGTACTTTCACATCCCCCAAAAAATACTTGGTAGCCTCTTACTCTTAAGTCGCTTGTTCATACATTTTTTTTAAGCCGGTTATCCTCACGAGGGGCATGGTGGTGCTGTGTATTTTAATATCTACATTTAAATTCTAGCTATATTTGCATTATTTTTTTTGTGGAGAATTCTGTACTATAGTTTTTGACCAAGTGAATGGTTCGGAATAGATAGTGTGATGTCAGTGTTGATGCGCATCCTAGCTTTTGTCTCCTCACCTCAGCCCATCCCTCCTTCCTTTCAAATCACCCCCCCCCCCCCCCCCCTCCCATCTGGGCAACCCCCGTCAAGTGCTTTTGTGCGCCGTGACTTTCCGACGGGGGTTATCTGAGCCGAGACAGTATGCTTCGCTCTGGCACAGGACCTCAGTTTCCACGGCAACTTTATAATTGTTTTGGACGGGGTCCAAACGCCGCTGGACTTCTCGCCGTTATTGATGTCAAAAGAAACATGTATGAAATGAGAAGATGTAGAAGGTGTCCATATGGTTCTGTATACGCTCTCACATGGAAAACAGACCAACTAACTCATTTTCTTCATCTTAAATCGGTCAATTCTTTTCTTTTTTTCTGTCAATGGAGTTCATACGTCTTGTAATATAGTGATTCCAAAAATGCGTATCACCAACATCCAGCTGTTTGCAATACTCTGCTTCTCTTATGAGGTCATAAGGTCATTGTCATATGTCTGGGTGGAGTATGGCAGCCTTATTGAGAACAATGTGTGTCCATCACGCCGCATTATCAATGTGAATAAGCATGGTGGCACCCAAAAGCGTTCCATCGTAGCAACTTTTCATTCAAAGTCACATCATTGTCATCTTTGTTTTTTACAAGAGCTAGTTTTGATCACTGTAACCATATTTTGACACACCACGACCACCCGATGCTACTTTTGACGCAATTCTCATTCATGCACATTGTTTTTGGCCCACTAAGAAATAGAATGTGAGCATAACTTATTTTATCATTACAAAAAAAATAGATATATATTGTTTACATTGCAAGCACGCCCCGTACTTAAATAATAAGTCATAAATAACCCTAAAAGAAAATATAAATAAGCTTTATCTTGCTCTTCCTAGTGGACAAAATTGTGTTAAAAGAACTGAAAGTCAAAAAATAAATAAATAAACAATTCGGAACCTAATAGAGAAGAAAGATTCAATAAAAAAAATTGTATATCCAGAAAGTGGCTATCCAACATGGGAGGCCAATATTTATTTTAGCTAATCAAAAGTGACTATCCTAACTTAACCACTGTTACTCATTATATCATTTCACCTATTATCAGCAGATTAGCAATTTCCATATTTAAACCCTTCTTTTATATGAATGCTATTTATACTTGGTACCGTTTTGCACGTTAAACGACAAATCCGTATTTTACTCATTTGTTCTTTCATTCTGTCAATCGTTTTTGATATTCTTTCCCTTGCCTGTAACTTCAACCGCCATCCAATATATGGTCTTTCTACTCGATTCCAACATTCCCCCAGCTACCTCCACGGCCTTTCCTCACTCCCTCTCCATCTTAATTTATGACCTGCGAGGCATAGCCCGTGGAGTGAGAAGTGAGTGAGACTGGTGTGAAAGCCTTGAATGGAGTCATGCCAATAGGCCCTTCAAAATACTACCCCCCCAACAAAACAGGTACTATGACTGTTTGGGAGGCAATTGCACCATCACATCTTCTGTGGTTAGTTTGCTACCCTGACTGGCACTCACGCTGACTTTATTATGTAAACGCTAAGGCCAGGTTACATTTACAGGTTGGGAAATCATCAGGCACGTGTTTTGCGTGAAAGTAGGCGGTCGAGCGAGAGGAATAGAACACAGAATGTCAAAGAGAATCAGATAGACTTTTATATACACTTTTATTAAAATGGAATTCATTAAAAAAGGACAAAAAAGCTGTATATTTTTTGAACAAGCTGTTATTATAGTAGAAAACTGTCAAAGAATGAAAGGCTTTCTATTTTTGTTTGTAGTCAACTCAAACAAATATTGGATGTAGATAGGCTCCAGCACCCCGGTGTGAGGACAAGTGGTTCAGAAAACGAAGGAATGAAAAATATATTTGCCTGCATTTTGAGAGGACGGTAGGAATGATTTATAGCAAGACTTGATTTTACCACTTTTGATAGTCTACCAAACGTCCAAAGTTAATTCCACAGATTCCTTTACTGTAAATCCCTCCTTTTTTTTGAGTTTATGGACAAGTAAAAGTACAAATACAAGCTGAGGCCAGTTGTATCTTCACATAAGACTTTCTGTTTGTTTCCTGATCAAATTTGGAATTCAAAACATTTATATAACAAATGGAAATTATTTTATCTATACCAGCCACGATAAAACAGGAACACAATTGTTTGCCATTTGAAAAAACGCATATTGTATACATTAGGAGAATATATATACTATATATATATGTACATATATACTTATACCTATTCCTACTTGGCCATAGGACTGCAGAGTATTTCTTTAGTCCTTTTCTACTCCAGTATTCACATTCTAAATATCTGCCTTCTCAAAAATGACCAGGAAACAACTTCAACCGTCTTTCCAAACCACTTTTTTTTTTGAGTGTGAGTAATGTATTCCCATCTGCAGAGCTCAATCTACCCTTAAACTCCGTAGATCATGAAGGTGTTATTTTTCAAATCCCTGTTTACCTCCTGCCGAGGGCCGGCCGTCGTGGTTGAAGGGAAGGGTCTGGAAAAAAGGGAGGAGGGGGGTCTTCTGAAACCCACCTTGTACCCCTCCCTGTTAGATCCCAGCTTCTTTTACCCTTTGAGTGTGTCAAAACATGGCTTACTGCTGATGCCGCTCGGTTGCTTTTGACCGGACCTTCTGACAGCCCCCCTTTCCTTGTAAATTCCCCCTTTTTTTGGTGGATGCATTTTAGTTTTTGGAGTGTAGAGGGTGCTCAAAGTCCATGTTTGGGATGTAGAGGGTCAGCGTTGTGCTTTGTATTTTCACTTAGGGAAACAATAGGAAACAAATGCAAACTGCATAACTGCATCTGTTGTAGTATTAAGGTTGTGTATGTATGTTTGTGTGTGGTGTTGGATAAAAATGGGACAGTATGGTGGTAAAAACACGAGTACGATCCCCCCGCACCTGGTATTCACCTCTCGGGTGGACACGACGCCATGCTGGCACGCCGTAAAACTCCATTGTGGAAAAACACCATCACGCTGAGGCTGATAAAAAAGGAAAAATGGGATTTTTTTTTCAGTTTTTTTTAGGAGGGCGCATGTGCGTATGTTTGTGAGAGGACACATTTTGGATGGGATTTAGGAATATATATTTTTTAGGGCCTGTTTAAGGTGTAGTTCTGTCAAAAGTGTAATTGTTTAGCATTTTTAAAGTTGGAGTTTTAGGAGGAATTGGAGTCATGTATTTGTAAATTGAGAAGAAATGATTAAGTTGTTTGGATGAATTAGTGTGCCATTACTTTTAATAGTAATAAGAGTATTTAGAGAAATGTGTCAAGTAATTGTTAACATTTTCAGAGGTGAAGTTTGAATTGGTCAGGGTTTGTAGAATGTAGTTTTTCATTTTAAATATGTAGTTTTAAAAATGCCAAAAGTAATGCAATGATTGCATTAAAGTAAAAATGTAATTCAATTTTGAAAGTTAGTTTAAAATATATTAAAATCTTTCATCATATTGCATTGCTTTTAATCTGGTTTGTTCCACATTACTTTTAACGAAAAGGGGGAAAAATATTTTTTCCATAAAGCATTTCTTAGTGCATTATAATTTGTAGTCGGCAGTTTGATTTAAATAGATTATGTGCATTTTGTTTCGTAAATATATTAAATTTAACGCCTATAATTGTAAAATTTGCAGAATATTTCCTGTAAGAAAAAATATTTTATTCATTTTTAACACCTGTAATTATAAAATAGGCATAATTTTTCATGTGAGGCAATACATGTATTCATTATAATCCATATAATTATAAAATATTATGATTAGTCCAAATTTTATTCACATATTGTAGATTAAGATGCACATACACATGCCTGTAGTTCACTTTATTGATGCGTGTTGAACCTCGACTACCCACACACACACACACACATACTCGAGCACCCTGCCTGCATCAGTGTCGGCCAAGGGTTCAAAGTTCACGGCGTTCTGGGACTTCCTCCCTGGGCTGCCGTGGGCTAAACATGAGCTGCCCGGAGCATGTGGACGGCACGCCACTCGTGGTATGCACAAAGCTCCTCTGTTCTTAGTGCTGTTCTTGCTACCTCATACACACACACACACACACCCGCCGACGCCACTTGGAAATTAGGGGTCACTGGCTGGATGCTCCCAGCGGAGAACAGTTAGTACCTCCAACACACACACGTTCACCGTGTTAATGTCTTATTCCATGCTGGTGTTGTTGCGTTTTTTTTTTCCTTTTTCTTTCAACCCGGAATGTTTTAGAATGCCTCACATGTTTCTGCTTCTGTTATTGCTAGCGTGTGTTTTTTTTTTTTGTGTGTGTTGCCGGAGTGTCCAGAAATACTCGTAAAAATCACCCTTATTTGTGAACACTGAAAAGAAAACATCATATCCTGCCAAAATATTGGCTAAGCTGTGGATCAACTTTATTACAAGGCCAGGCTCTCATATCACAGTTATTTTGTAATGCTTTCAAATGCTATCAATCTCTCTAGATTATTTATTTGTTTATACACATACTATACCGCTGTTTAATATTGTTACTTTCTTAGTTTTTCAACAATTTAGTGCCACTAACTTTTAGGTTGTTTTTTTCTAAGTACAATGCATTAGTCTTTAATTTGAACTCACTTTTGCATGCATTTCTTATATTATTTTATAAATCCTGCTCACTTTTTAGTGGCTATTTACGTCTACTCATGTATTTGTAGTTCGCCGTGTGTTATAGAAAAGTAAAACTTTTTACTGAAACTTTTTGGCAAGCTGTTAATTCAATTGATTGCAGCAAGATGCTGTCAAATCGATCAAAATCTCAACGCAGCTGTTGATCAAATACGTCTAAATCAGTGTGTCAAGTGAGTGCAATGCATGAAGAATGTTGAGTGCTCGATCCCTCCACCGCGTTGACGTCCGGCATCCATCTACTGCTAATATCCCTTAATCGGATTCACTTGGCCGCACAGTTGCCTGTTGAAGCGCCTTCGGTCATGATGGATGTCGTTGTCAAAAACGCCAAGGTCAATATAACAAAAAAAAAATCCCAAAATTGAAAATCACTTCCCGTGAATCATCATCCTTGCAATTTGACCTTGCTTTGTCTCTGTAATAACATTCCGAGGTAGGAATCGCTGCTGGGTGCTGGGTTTGATCTTTTCGACGGGTCACACTATTACCCATAAGAGGCTTGTGTCACTCACTTTCAGCCATATTGCTTTACAGTGACGCCCATTTTGGACCAAGTCAGTTATTAGCGGCCCATTATGTAAAGCAGCTCCAATGTAAACTAACATAGTTTGTCATTATGATGGACAACATCGGCAGAAATTTTTGGGATTTGTTTAGTCGTCTTAAAAGGAATGAGCACATTCTGACTATCTTAGCATATTATTAAAAGTGTGAATCATAATGTCGGATTTATAATCTTAAATATTGCACCTTGTATAACAGTCCAATTTTTTACTGATATTTATGCTGACAGCAGATAAATGACCAACATTTAAATGTTGTTTTACAGCAGATCACGGGATAGAAGAAAATATATTACCTTATCGCAGTTTATGCTTGGGTTTGTGACATTATATTTAAAACATATATAGTCAATTTATCTACTCATTTAATATCTCAATACAGTGTTCATTCATCCATTCCTTCATCTTCCATAGTGTTTTTTCTGCTTGTAAATGAGTCCATCATTTACTCACTGGTAGCCTATAGTTTTAACAAGGAAGCCTGATGGGCTATGGGACATTACACACAGTGTGTAAGAGCATTGCCGACAAGGTAGACATCAGGCGGCATTTTGCGACATACAGAAAAGCCTGCTGACCCAAGTAACTTTTTCCCACTAGGCCATCATTCCCCATGGTCCAACGATTCGGCTCGTCAACCGCCTGGGTTGAACCACCCATGTATGCAATTAAATACACTCGTAGTAAAAAAACACCATCAATGGGAAGGGACAGAAGAGTTTTATGTGGGGGTATTTTTTTAAATAGTTTGTACATTTTTAAACCACAATCACTTCATTGAGTCTTGGTCAGCAGAGTGATAAAATGCTAATTTCCATACCTGGCTAAAATGCACTTAGATACATTCCTGTAGTTGTATGTAAGTTGAGGTTATATTTTTCTACTTTTTACTTTTAGACACTGTGTTTTATAATAGTATTTTTGACTCCATTATTATTGACTAATGTATGGATTGGGTATTTTGTCCTTATCTTGAATTTTGGTAATTGGGAATTAGTGTGAAAAGTCTGTCTTTACATATAAGACTTGCAATGAACTAGTGACCAATCCAGGGCCACCAGTCTGGCCGTCTCTATCTTGGGTCTATCTTTCCTCCTCCTCATAAATAAAAAAATTAAAGACTTCAATTGACTTTAATGTTAATCAAATACGACCATGGCTAAAGTCAAGCTATAAGAAATCCCTTGATGCAAATTCTTATAATTACCTCTAACAAACGGGACAAATATGTCACCCCCGCTTAATTACATGTAGCTTAATGTCTAAATGTCCCATTTGTGGGGGTTTGGAAGTATTATAATCACGGCCATCAATTTTAAATATTCATCATTTGGAGTGAGACTGGTTACACGTGGCAGGTAACGCTAGCATAATGTCAGGTATGTATTATGCACGAGGCGTGGCTGACAAGAATGGGTAATTGTCCTTTTTCCGATCGGCGGGAGGCCGCCATCGCTTCATTCACATCTAGTAAGACCCGACAATTGTATTCGACCACCGGGAACAAAAGCCCCTTCTATACTAAACTCTCATTTTCATTTTCACTGCATAGAACTTCAAAGATACTACATTATGTAGATCAAACCATTTGTACTTTATTAAAACCATAGTTTTTTCTTTTAATGTATCTATTAATAGTATTTCTTTAAGAATATACTAGCTGACATGAATAATTTTTGAAGGGTTCCATGGTGAAGTAATCTTTGGGTTTGATGGAAATCATAAAGTGTTGGACTCTTGAGAAATGTATTTGTTCATTTTTTTGGGGGGGCGGCATATTTGATGGTTACTTATAATATACTCCAATTTTTTTTTGTTGAGCCAGAGAACATAAAATTGGCCAAGTGAATATTTTTTTAATGAAAAACGTATGTTGCAGAACTTGATTCAAGGAAATGCTAGATTTTATGCTGTTAATTAAGCCTTTATCAAAGCTCAGTGAGTATAGAACTGCTCTTATTGTGAAATAGCGTTTTAAAAAGTATCTCAGAAAGTATAAATATTGTAATTTTATTAAGTGACTTTTGTACAGTGCATTTTTGGACTTAAAGATGCCGTTTTTTATAGCTAGTTTGGTTTGAAATGACCATATTTTAGCAAGCTTTAGGCTTTGTTGCAGGGCCAAAACTGATATCATCTCGAACCTTCTGCTCATCTAATGTTGGAATCACACACACATACACAAACACACACACACACACATAGAGCCACTGCAACCCCACCCCATCCTTTCCTCTTCTGGCTGTGGTCATTTAAACTTGGCTCCTGCCAGATCAGGGGTTGCACCCCTGGCGTCCTGGCCCGTGGCCAAGCGGCGACTCTCCCAATCTGGCTGCCGAAATCGCCACCTTATCTAATTGCCCCGAATCACCCGCTGCTCGCGGACCCCCCGTGGTCGCCGCATGGCAAAGGCCTTTGCGAGAAATCAAACAATGTTTGCAAACTGTTAATGTCGTGTTTGGTCAGGGCTTGAAGGCTTCTCCAAAAAGCTGTGGATAGAAAAAAAAGAGGAAAAAAAACTCCCTAATTTTGGTTGGCCCAAAAATTAGAGGAAATGAGACAAAGGCTCATTTGTTTACCACTTTGTAGCCTTGTGGTGATTTCAAACAATAGACTTTAAAGTGAGATTGACATGATGTACTTGTCATTTTTTGTCTTGTATGCAACTTTTAACCACAGTCATTTGCGAAATATTTTTATATTAAAAAAAAATAATTACACTTTAACAAAATACAAGATAAATAAAGATAGTTGGAAGGATTCATTTTGCATTTCATGTGAAAAACAACAAGTGAACACCCAAATTTATTGTCATTTCATTATCAAACCATACAGTCAACTATTCAGGTGACCAAACAAATTCTTATAAATGTTCCATACTGTGTCTTCCATTGAATTGAGTACATTTTTTGCATTATTCTATAAACAAACAAACAAAACGTGCAATATAGTCCAATTGCCAGTGAGTTCTTCAACACGACACTTGGATAAATGACTGCAATATACGCAAAACAACCAAACCCTACCATGCTGTACGCCCACCACGCCGCCACTTATCGAGCGCTGACAATAAGCGGAAATGCTGCGGGGCTAACAAACACGCTCAGACTAGCGTAGAGAAACACACATACACACAGACAGACATCGAAGTTAAGCAGACCTTTGGGTCACAGTGTGAGCAAAAAACACAAAGTGGGAGTGAGCGAGCAGCTGCAGGAGCCGTGGGGTGGGTTTGGCCTTACGGGCGAGCAGCAAGGGGGAGGCTTTTTGGGGGCTGCGGGGAGACCCCGAGCACGAGGGCCCGCCTGTTTAATTGGAGCTCATTTACACAGCAGTGGAGCAGGAGACACCTGAAGGGCCTTGGCTGCCTTATCAGCTAAATAGCTCCCTCTCTACCACTTGCAACAGTCAGACTCCTCGTCTTGTTAATGCATTTGCTTCTCTTTCCTAATCATCGTTTCTCTTTCTGTTTATTTGGACTTCTTGCCTCTTTCGTGGCTTTTATTCTGGAATAATAGATGCAACATGGACAGTTTTTACACTGTATACTGTTTTAACTTGGCTCTCATTTAAAAAAATGTGATGAAACTTGACTTATAGGATTTGCAATACTCATAAGCTTCAACATTTGTGTTTATTGGACACCTCCCAATATTAAAATACAACATTTAACTATCCAGATCGCCAATACGGGTGCAGCATTTAACCGGATTTGATTCAAATTTATTTATGCAACCGAAAAGTCGTCTGTCACCGATTGGGTAAAATATTTTGACTGCTGATTGCATTATTGTGAATGCTTGTCTCTCAGCTTTCACGACGTGATTATGATTATTTTTTTGTACCATTTTACAACAAATGAACCCAATTTTCTGGATTGCGGGAAAGGCGTGTAGGAGTATGAGGAGAAGGAAGAGCAGCGGGAGGAATAGGAGCCAAAAGAAGAAACAACTTTACTGTAATCATAGTCATGTTCAATCAGACACCCGCTATTAAGTTGATAAATACACTTTTCCCAGTGTGAGCCTAGATACACTGAGTACCCCTCAGGCACACTTGTGCTCTTTAACTACCTCCTCCGCCGGCTTTCTCCACTCAAACAACGCCGACTCTCCTCCCATTAACTCGCTTTTCGCACACTCCCACAAGATGTCCCCCCCAAATTCATCCAAACCGTCCTTGAGGGGTAGCCCACTGTATGATGGACTAAATGTAGTCTACAATAGGACCGATTGGGAGAGTGGGCTTTCTTCCCGGCTTTTTTGGGGGGAACCGTGAGACAGTTTTGGCACATTAAGAAAGTCCGATTTAGTTATTTTTTTGTACTCGCCACCTTTCCGCATCTGCGATAATAAGAACAAATGGAAGTGGAGTTCATGTGCGTATTTTGGAGGGGAAGAAAGCTTTTTTGCCTGGCTTTTGTCGAGGGTTTTGTCAGTGGCTACACGCTGTTGACGAGGCCTAGACGAGGCCTCCTGTTGTGCGTGGCACTGTCATGGCTGCCACCTACCCGATAAACAATAAGCATAGGTTGCCTAAGTGTGATTGTTGTTTCATTTTACGGGACCCTGGAGTCTTCCAGGCTTTTTAGTTTCTATACAAGATGTACGTATAAGCAAACATCTGTGAACTTGTGCTTTCAGTATGTGCTTTGCTGACTTTTGGAATCAGAAGGCAAAACCAACTTAGCCCGAGGCATAGATTGCATCAGTTTGGATCATTTTGATGAGGATTATCAAAAAGTATTTGGCTTGGAGTTGAAAGAATTACCCCATTTGAGCAATTTTCTGCACACATTTATCAGGGGAACAAGACAAACACTGCTTTAGTAATGTTGGCATGATTTTTTGTCGTTATCTGGATGTTTCTACCAGTGCTTTTCATGGAAATATTGTCTGTAATTATGATTTTCAGTCTTCAATTCGAGTTGGACTTTGAAAAATTAAGCTTATGTCCCTGCTTAGGAATGTAACGCCATGAAAAAGCAAGGACAAGTCCTTGGAATGGGGTTCAAATAGAACTTGGATAATGAGCGGCATGCTGTTTTACTATGTTTAAAGACAAATATATTATTGTCTGATCACACGTAGCATCCTGTTGAGTTCTATTCCCAGATGATATCCCATTTAATATGATTGCGTATTCAGACATTTGAGTGATGGGTGTTAAGTCCTAACATATGTTTGCTCAGCGGTACCGTCAACATCATTTGGGTTTGGATTTTGCTTTAAGAAAGACGCGAGGAAGCACCAAAACAAACACGTGTAGCCATTGCGTGTTATTGAATTCCACATTTGCTTTGAAACATGAATATCCTGTGTACATTGCCCCCCTGCACTAAAAAAAAAAAAAGTTTCCCATAAGTTGCTTTAAGTCTTAAAAGAAAATTCATAACTTGTGCGGTCAAAGTTCAGAGAGCTTCCCAGCTTGAACATGTGGCGTGAGGGGGCAGTGGGAAAGCAGGGTAACACGTAGTTTGGACTAGAAGACTTTTTATAGAATGAGTAGTTGCTACATTTAATACTGCTGTTTTCTCGCTGTTATTCATATTGCTTTCTGTACATGAAGTACACCACAGTTAGAACTTTATTACATCCCGTATACAGGAAAATTCTTGGTTGCAGTAGCAAGGCAGACACAAGACACACAAGACATTGTAGACCTAATTAAAAAACCAGGGCCAAGGTCAATCACCTGACTTGAAACCAATCTGCTTAAAATGAATAGGAGATGAATATAGTTGCAGTAAATCTGTGCTATGAAATCTAGCTTCATGTGATGTAAATGCACTCAATTTAGGCCGTAATTGACTGTGAAGAATTTACAATAATGTATCAAAAAGGGAACAATTCATTTGCATTTGTCCCATTACTCTTTGTTCCTTAAAAAATCCAGTGAAAGCACATGCTTGTTTAAAATTCAATGTGGTTGTGCTGATAGTAAAAAATACGAGAATTGTCTTTATGGTTCAATATTTATCATCCTAAATTCAGATCAATTTGCTCACACACACTCATCTCTTGTTATAAAAACCATCCATACGTAGATTTTTTTTCTTTTCTTGTGGATATCATTATTCTTTTGAGCCTCAGCCTTTCTTACCAGCAACCGCCAACCTATCTTTGACCCGACCAGGGGAGGAAAACATATGTTCTGCTGGTCTTGGCTGCCTGGCTACCTGCAGAGAGGGTTGGGAATTCCTCCTGCGGGAGGCATGGACGAGGGGAGGGCCTGCTGTACATTATTGTCCCGTAGCCATACATGGCGTTAGTACGCCATGCTTTATATTCATGTAACGTCAAACAAGCTGCGAGCAAGTTAACCTTTGGAGCCACCGACGAAGAATGGAACATTAAATGCGACGTTATAAAACAGCTTTAGCCTCCTTTCATGCTGCTAATCCTACGGGCTCAGTCGGCCCTGTGGTTTCCTATAGTTTTTTATTGCGTGTAACGCAGTTGCCAGCTTGCTAAGTCGTCATCGCATTCAAATCGAGACGACTTCCCTCGGCCAGGATCTGCCCCCGCCGCTCTTGTAAGTCTTACGCAATCTATCGTACATGCGTATGGAAGTGCCTTCAAAATGTCGAGGTATTTGTGAGAATACCGTAGCCTTGCGTCTTTGCTACAAAAGCGTGGTCACCCCTATTGCTTCCATGTTACTTTTGGGCCAAGGGAGGGAAGCAAGTGGGCGTGCAAAGGGGGTTGCTAAGGGGTTGCTATAGGCAGCCCATGTCTCCCCCCTCTATTTACCCTGACCCTACGCCAGTGGGAGGCCCGGGGAGGGCACATGCCAAACACCCCAGGCGGGCAGATCGGTCCCTGCCCTCTCTCTCACCTCGTTGCCCGCCCCTTCGACTCCACCTAGATTTATGAGCGTTTTCTTGCGGCAAAGGCGGCAGAAATGGCGACCATACCCTCCTTCTTCTACCGCGATGAGTCTGTAAAATTCTTCGGGGGACTTGTGTACTTTTGCTGTCGTATGTCTTAATGTATAAGGAAAGTAGTTCGTTTTACTGTGGAAGGGAATTTCGACTGCCTTTGTCAGGTTTTTCCATAGGTTTGTTTGCTTTGGCCTAGGCTTTACACTTGGTACTCTTCTTCTTCTTCTTGGACTCACCCATTTGTAACTGTATTTGGGAATAAGACTAAATATTGGGGAACTAACAAGGAGTTTCCAACATGTGCAGTCCTTTCTTTCATACTAATTCAAATGTCAGTAGTAGTTGTAGTTGAATAACTCGATAAAAACATAGTACTACATTTTGGTATTTTAAAGTGCATGTGGAAATACATAAAAAAATCACATGAGTACAATTAGGCCAGAAAAATGTTTGTTTATGCTCTTTAAGGATGTTTTTTACGATTTCCTTTTGTACCCAAAGTAGTAGTAGAACGTACTAATGTATTCCTTACTCATAATCACTTTTAAAAAAGTGTCAGTAATTTGCTTCAGAGCATAAGTCAAAGAACCAGTTTTGTCATTTCATTTTCAAACACTTCTCTGTCAGTACATTAAATTTAATTATTGACTATCAAAATAACTGATTGTTCGGGGGACACCTCAAGGTTCTCCTACTTCATATTGTATAACACTATGGCTTCATTTTAAATCCAATATGCATTCCATTGTCTTTTGAGGAGCGCCAATAAATGGCATAACAGATATAAGTACAAGCATAATGGAAATCAATGGAATACAATGCAAGTGAACTGTGGCTCTTTGTTAATTCTCCAAGGGAGCCAAGGACTACCTGCTTAATGTCAGTGTCAGCTCACTCGCATTATTTCTTTAGGAACGCCAACTCTGCGACCAATCACAGTGTGTTTATTTGGTTAAAGCAATTAACCGCTGTGATTCACTGTGAAAGCATAATTGCGAGCTAATCTTTCGCTTCGAGGGGTGGCTTTATTTATGGCTTATTTTTAGTAGGTAACCTGGGAAACTTCTCCGATTAAAAAACACGATGCCTACCAACATCATTTTGGGATTTAGACCACCTGGAAAATTCTTTCAACCAGGTCAACATGCCATTCGTCCACCATGCTGCTCATGTATTTGTCCTTTCAATCAAGAACTTTCCAGCACATCCAAACATATCCAGCAGCTCGAGATGATAACATCATTTTTTATTTCTGTCTCTCCACGGGACGACATTTGGACTTTTACGGCAAATCGATCGTCAAACCACGTCTTAGTAGAGCTGGCTATGTGAGCTGACTCAGGTGGGCCAAAACATGTCGATGAACAGCGCCAAGTGCCTCCCCCCAGCCCCCTCCTGGGCCCGTTGGACGAGTGCAACTCGTGGCTCAGCGGCAGCGCTTCGGAAAAATTGTCACCCCGAGATGACAGTCATATTCCATTACGGCTATCAGTCAATATCTTCTAACCGAGCAAATTATAGCATTTTGCACTGTTAAAAGTGACAAAAGGGAAAAGAACTGTTGATAAGCCAAAGATAAAAGATTACTTGTGACATTTTTCATTGAGACGAATATTCCAATGATTTTTTAAAGCTAAACTGGCGGCGTAAAAGAAATAACAGGCAGTTGGGTGGGAAATGTACTCGAAAATAGACGTGCTTAGTGTTGCGAGTAACATGCTGTGACATATTGAAGGACCAATTACCCCGCTTTAAAAACACTTTTTCATTGAAAGCAGAGGCCAGTGACAAAATCTATCCAATTCCAGCGGTTTGCAAACGGCCAGGATGTATTGGAACCTCTACGGGGGACGCCAATGGGGTTGCTGGGCACGCGAGCAAAATTTCTGGCTCCATCTCATTTTCCCCCTGCACTGAGAGCCACTGGCGTAGGCCCGCGGTTGCCAGGCACCTCCTGAGGGGACTCTATCAGAGCCAGTCAAGCCTGAAATCAATCACTCACAGCCATCAAAGCTGCCGTACCACCATCGGGACAGGGCCATCTGGGCCTCGGCAAACAAAAAACAAAAAAAAAACGGCTTTATCTGTCTCGGCGAAAACTTTACACATATTTACACTCAACCTATTGTGTATTTATGCAAGTATACGTTGGGCGTCAAGTGGGAAAGTACAAGTACTGTGCATATGCTGTAAAACTATTCTTAGAATGAGGGTATTTAATCCTTACATGCTTTTTTTCTGTCAGCTTCAAACTTTCTATGTGCTTTTCCTTCATTGGGCTATTCGGAATTTCGCCTAGCAACAGCGTAACAGTGTTTCTGCAAAGAACATAATAGCCACTCCATATGAGCACTGTTGCTCTGTGAGTGAATTCTGTCAGGTTTTAGATATTTTTAAGTTTTGTCCTACTTTTTAGGAATGGACTGACCAATTTTTTTTTTAACATTTCACTTGGTTTCCTGGGTTGTCAGCACTCTAATTTGACATTTTTCATTGGATTGTTAAAATGTAACGGTGTAGATTATGTCCAGCAATCAGTGATGCTGGTCCTGATGCTGGTTTCTTTAATTGATCCAAATTTAATTGGATGTCATGATGCGATGCACGGACTATAGTAGAAAAGTGAAAAGGAAGTAGTGATATTTTGGTTTATAGCGGGCAGGCATTTTGAGAGAAAATTTGGTTGTGCAGGCTTCCCACAATGGGCAAGGCTATTTTTTTCACCATCAATAAGATCATTAGCCTTTAATAATCCATACATTGTACATGATGGACTTTACAACAAACCATAGGGGTTGGATTATAGAAGTAAAAAAGTAACTTGCAGTAGATTGTAGACTTTTAAACTCCATATAGGGATAGAGAACCCTCCCAAAAATACATTTTTATTTTTCATAACAAGCTTTTTGTTATTCCGCCAAGATAATGCACAGGATATTAAAGTGGAAGAAATTGGATTTCACATGCTCTCTATTAGCCGTTTTAGTCGGGGTCTTGATTCTATCTTCTTCATGGCTATCCATGCATGGCACTTTCTACTTGTGAAGACCTCTCTCCTTTTGGCTCGGTCTCCTTAGTGCACCCAAGTTAAAACGATACAGCAGTGTCTTTCAGCTGCCTTTGGATGGCAGTAGAGTATCAGCACATCCCTCGCTTATGTGACTTCCACAAACAAGCAATGGTAGTAATGCTGAGGTTGGAATGTGTGCATAGATCAAGTCAATGTATACAGTTGAGTAGAACCAGGATGCAATTTGCAATAGTTCAATATACATATTTTACATATGTCCCCAGATTTTAAGTTGTCTAATTATACTACATTATAACTAATTAGGAAAAGAAATCAGTAGAAAAGAGATTTTCTTCACATCCCACCTAATCGTTTTATGGTCAATACTAGAAAAAAAAAATATTACTTTCTATAGTTACTTGTGACGTGTTTACATATTTACCAGATTTACAATACATATATTTATTTATGTATTGACAAAATATCAGTGCGTTTGCAATGACCAAAAATGCTAATAATTGTACTATTGAAGTGGGCGTCGTCTTCTTGTAAACCAAACTAGGAAAATTCCACCTTAGCTAGAGAGTACATTTATGTTTTTAACGTCCATATTTCCATTTGGATGATGGTGGTGGGGGGGTTTGGTGTGGGATGCCCCTTTAGGTCCCGTGTGCAATGTCTTCTTGCATGGACTGACTTCTTTCCCCCCCATTTTTTCTATGTAAACAAAAAAAAAAACCCTCGCTGTGAAGGGCTCCCATAGTTAAGAATTCCACTTAGAGAGAGCAATATGCCAACATTCATGTTTTCTTTTCCTGAATACTTTAAAGCCGCTCCATGTCACTCTAAATGTAGCTTCAATGCCCAGTTGGACGTTTCTTCCAGTACGCACGGACGATCAACCATAGAACTTTCAGTCATTAACTGTCTAAACCAAAAAATTTTGATAAATACTTCATTCATATGAGACACACACACTACCAAATTTGTGTTAAATCTGACAATTTGTTATTGTAGTTATGGTTGGGAGCATATTTAAGTTTATTCAAATATATATAGACATATTTCCATTGGATGCAGTGCAGTTTTTGTGGCATTGAAATTTATAACTATAATAGTCTAATGCTGCAATGTATATTCATTTAACATTCAAAGTATTTTTTTAAAATATTTGTTATTCCTATTGTTTTTTTTTGTAAAACATTGAAAATTCAGTGTTAGGTTTTCTTCATAATATCTAAAAGCTTCAAATGATTCCAACATTTCATTGACATTTGATTAGAGCTATTTAGAATCTAAATTCTTGAACCCTCACCCTAAATTCACTATTTGTCAAAGTAACATTTTTTAGGAATACTATATTTATAACTTGAAAGCCATGTCACAAACTTCCCAAAAGATGACTGTGACGTTTTTGCCGCAAAACACAACAACAAAAAAAATGCTGCAGTTGTGTTTACTAGTGCCCGAGGGCGAAAAGGGACCTTTACTTTCCCACCCGCTAATTGTTTGATTTCCTGTTGCCGCTGGAGAGCCGTGTAGAGTGTGGGTGAGGCCGAGGGACATGGCCCAGCTTCACTCGTTTTTGTCGGAAACGGTGCAATGGCTCCAGGCAAGCTTCTCTCAAGAGCTTTCTACAAATACCAAACAGTGACATGAGACGTTATCTGTCTGTTACCATTTTTTTTCTTCATCTTCTCCTCGTATCCCCCCTGTTCCACCATCCTGGTATCAAGTAGCACCTGTGTTGTTTAAACCATTATTCCTGCTATGCAATCTTGTCCATTTAAGGTGAACAATTTATGCATAGAAGAATACATTTCTTTTCCTCCATTGTGTTGAAAAGGCAGCACAGGAGCAATTGTTGGATATCCAAAGCAATTATCCAGCGGTGTGGATTGTAGTTTGTAATTATACCCCCCTAAATCCCCCCAATCCCCCTCCACCTTAGAAAGCTCTGCAGCCCAAACTATATGATTGTCCAGACTCTGGACAATCATGAATGTTAAACATGCAATTTTTATGATGATAAATCTTGGCGTGAAATCAACCAAGCCAAAGACTTAAACATTTCGATATTAAACTTAAAGATGATAGCTGAAAAATGATAGCATGACAATGCTGGTCATATTTGTGGCCAATTTGTTGTTGTATACTTGTAGTTTTTCCAAAATATTCCATTGCACTAAAACTATACATAAATCATTGTAACCACTATTATTCATATTTAAATGAATGGACTTCTGAATGTTATTCTGCCCATTAACAATAATCATGTAAAAGCTTCTCAAAGAAAGATAGCAAGGTGTTTTTTGTTATTATTTTCTAATATGCTTAAAAATCTGACCTTTAATCACAATATTAGGATGTGAACCTTGGAATGAAAGTGTCTATGGTGAGCATATATTCATGAATCATACACTATACATGATTATAAATGGGTGCACCTTTTTTAGTGCATTTTTTTTGTTTTTTCTGAAGAAAAGACATTAAAAATGGTTACGCTTGCATCCCCGCTTGGCTCGAACAGTCAAATTTCTCGTTTGCAAGCTGCCGTCAAACTAGATGACATTTTTATAGCGAGCAGCGCCGGTCAACGAGCCAGAACACGGCCGAGCGTCGGCAAACCACCACCCCCCCTATCTTGCGGCCCGCCGAGCTGAGCGATGCATTACCGGTGATTGTCCTACAGGACTGCGGCTCCACATATTTAGTGCTGTGGATTCGCCTAGCGTCGTTTTCATCACGAGGGGCTATTCTTATGCAGACTTATGATAATCAGGACTTGGGGAGATTGTTTTAATCGGATTGCTACTCATTGTTTTGATTTCCTGAGAGAAAAAAAAGTGGTGCTGTCAGGTGGCAATAAGCCAGTAATTCCTCACTGAGATTTCTTTGACGTTTACACAACCCCGCCAGGCAGACTACTCTCTGCGGGGACCTCTGCGGTGACTGCTTCTTTGGGCGGCTTCACTTCTGAACTTGTGGTAATGAGGATAGAGGTTGCATTGTTACTATAGAAACCTTAAAACAGGAGTCCATGACCAGAGAGGTATTAACATTCCGACCATCAACATAGCCGTTTTTCTCCTGTGATACGCCGGAATAGAGTCGCATTGAAGTAGTATTTAGGCTCATTTATGCACATACTGCAATATTTATTGTTTTCAATTGAACATAGAGTACAACTTCTGTCAGAATTGACATTGAGTTCAGTTTTGTGCCAAATCTATTGAAGACCACACTTTTGGTCAACTGCAGATTGTGTGTATAAACTAGAAGTTTTAGATCTTTGATTGGGCTGTTGCTTTTTTTTTGTTGATGTTGGAGTTGTTTACATTAGAAAAGGAGAATTTGGAAGTAAAACATTTGGTGCTTGGAATAGGCAGTGTTACTCTAGCAATGGATGTTGATAGTGAGAGTTTGTAATGATATTTGTGTCTCCTATTTTTGGACTTGATATTGTTTGGTGAAGAGCATAGTTGTCACTTTTGACAATAGGAAATAGCAATAAGATACAATTTGTTATGGACATAAATATTACTCATTAAAATTTTGATTTTTAACTGCCTTTAACCTGTTTTCCAAGGCTGCAAAAAATCTGCCTATGTAGCTGCCCGTGAAATATTCTAAGGTGAAAGAATTCACCTTGTATTCATTTAATGAATGTTTTTATTTATGCATCTATAATCTTATGCCTCCAAAGGGTGTCATATTGGATTTAGACATTGTAAAAAATGTTATTTTCCGCTGAATGGATCACAAATTTGCTTTTCTTGGTCATTGTAAATTTCCCGTCATCTTGGTCAGGGACCTAAAAAGGGAGTTTAGACTCTTTGAGTTTCCTTTTATTTTCCCCCCCGCAGACAAATGATCTAAGGGCCTCTTGATGCCACGACCTATGATAGCAAAGCGACATTTTAGTTTGCCCCAAAAAAATTAAAGCATTTTCAATTATAATGGCTGAGTCTAAAAAAAAAAACGTATCCACTGCGATTCTTTCGTACATCAAGCGTGAATAAGATGAGAAAAAAATACCTGACAGCGGCGCAGTGACTGACTTGTGCCACTTCTCCTCGGGTGTTTTTTGACGGATGCCCCCGTCAGTGCCAGCCCATTTCTGCCTGCCAGCGGGCCTTTAATCCCTCCTAATGGGGGTTGTCATCTCGGCGCTAATTTAAATGCTCCAACCACGAGGCTCCCCCACCTGGCCTCAGATAATCCCAGCGCGAAAGGGCCTCCTTCCCCACAGCTAGCCGCCTCGTTTTCGGGGGGCCCAGGGGCCCGGGGGCTCCTCGCCACCCTCCTGCACGACAACAGCATCTTTCAATCATCTCTCCCTGATTGTATTAATCTTATCTGTGTTTAATTACATTTTTTAAGATTATTGCGGCATGCCATCTTTGCACGCTGTGGGGGCCACAGAGGGCTGCTCATTTCGCATGCATTTTCATTTGAGCGTAAATCCCCATCAAAGAGCGCCAGAAATTATAGAGGAGCAATTTTTCACACTTGGGGGACTTTGTCAACTACATCCTATAGCCTCAAGTTACCAGATAAGAGTGGCGTGTTCCATTGTTGTGTGACGCGTCTCCAATGGGAAATCCAATTTCATAGACAGCATATTTAGTAGAAGTGTGTTTTACTACTGGCCACACCTTGCATTTTGACATTGTAGTTACTTGTAATAGAAGTAAAAATCAAGGAAATGTCGAATACAAAATGTTCTATTTGTTGTAGGAACGTGCTTTTCTACATGGATCCGATTCGGGATCTTGGCTAGTCTTTGGTAGAAGTGAGTTTTAGAGGTAGACTAAATTTATTTGGCAATTTGGTCCGCCAAATTGAAACCCTGTGTATAATTTTCTGCTTTTGGTTGAGCGCTTTCTTGTTTAATGTTGAATTATTATTTTAGCTTTGCCTCTACATGAGTCAGTCTTCTATTTTGATCAAAACAGCTCTCTAATGTCTTGAGCTTTTTGTTTTTATACATTTGTTTTAATACATTTATATGGGACTAGTAGAAAGATGCAAAAAATCTTTGGGGGTTTCTCAATATTGATCTTTCATACATATAATGAATATGTCTGGAATATTTTCCTCTGTAATAACCAATGATTCTCTGTAGAAGTAATTGCGCCACATCTGAAACATTTTTTGTCCATATTTTTTTGTCCATTGAACAAGCTGCTTACAGCTTAATTTTATTTGATTCATTGTTCTTTTGTTGCCACAATTATAGAGGATGTTGGGAATTGCGTTTAATTAACCCAGGCTAATTCTCCACCTCCGAATTCACATCAACATTCACGGGGTAACGAGCATTATGCGCTTCCACATCTGCATCATCAGGAGCTCGCCAGGCCTAACGAAGCCTCGGATGCTCAAGAGTGATTGCAATCAGAGCCACGCTTTCGTCACACGAGTAAACAAATCAAGCTGGTCGAGTGGAGTGTTTGTTTGATTGCAAACTCCTCCTTTTTGTCTGCCGCTGACCCACCGCGTTGGCAAATGTCTTGGATCAATCATGGGGTACCTCCATTCCAAATGTCTTAACCAAGTGACAGAAAACAAGCCTAGATTTTTACAAAACTGCACATTAAAAGTAGTAAAATAGTTCTTTCTCATGTGCTATGTTCTCTAACTACTAATAAGCACAAGAAGAGTACTACAAAATAGGAAACTTAGTACAAAATACTCCAATTACTTTTCTTTATGTACCTTGACTTTAATTTGGTAGATTTTCACCTCATGTTCATGTCTTTTTCTACAAATGGACTTTGGTTCCAACTGTCCAGCAGCTGACGGGAGGCCGTAATAGTGATTATTGAAATAGTTTTTCTTTTGGAGCGAGAGGGAAAAAAGATTTTTTGATGTTCAAAGGTTACCGCACCTGAAAAACGTCCACACCATGTGAGGTGACATCAGGCAGGATTACATGCGTGTTATTGTTAAGACTTCAAGTAGCGCTGTAAAATAAATTTGACGGCAAGCTGGCCTCATTTAAATAATGTCTGGAGTGCGAGACAGAAGGATTTTTAGGGCGGGGGGGTCCAGAAGGGACAAAGGAATGAGTCTTGGCAGCACATGAAAATGATCATTTGACTTCAGATGTCATCGTTTGATCAGGAAACAGAAGCCATTTCAAATGATCTGGTCCTATTTGATCTTCACTTGCGTTTTCTTGTTGAGTGGATATCTAATCAAAAGTAAAATAACGCCATCATCCGTAAGCTTAACTCCGTTTTACCAGGTTAATGAGCAAAAAAAAAAAAAAAAGGGTTGTACTGGGCATTCAAGTGTTTCATCGCAACACATTAGCATGTCTCCATTAGCAGGCATTCATGCCTCACATACACACACAGACGATTGAGAAAGGGAGAGAAAGGAGTCCATGTTTGACACTGGCAGAAGACTCCCCCCTTCAACAAAGCATTACTGATAAAAAGGATTAACTAATTTAATTAACAGACTAAAGTACTTTATAACTGTTAATTACGTGCTTCCCTTCGCCGCTCCGGGCCTCTAGCACCCTTTGTTTGAACGCTCCTTGTCTGGCCTAATTGACCTCTGGGGAGCTTTTGGTGTGTGCATTAGGGGGCGGGGCATGTGGCCATCCAGTGGCATGTACAAACAAATGTATCTTGGGTGAACTGGGAGCGGGTAGAGTGAATGCGCACTGCAGTGACCTTTGGTCGGGATACTTTTCGGATGCCTGAACATGGACACGATCTAAAATTTTACATTTACGAGGTCACTTGAACAATAATACGTACAATAGCCAGGTCAGAAGTATTACTTCATCTTTAGTCTGGAATTTTTGTGATCAGAATACATAGTTAAAATGTGTCATATGATAGTGATTTTTGAGACCAAACCTTTTGTTATTGGTCAATTTAGAGTGGTAATACAAATTTTCTCCTCTCTTTGTCAATATTTTTGCTATCAGGGCAGGCAGTTTCCCTTAAAAAAATAGTATAAATAGTATTAATTTGAAAGTGGACAACAAAGTTTGTGTTTTTGTCCCCTTTCTATTCTTTTTCTTCTCTTTAGAGACGTTAACTACAATCACTCGGATAGTTGTGTCGATCTGTGGGAGCATGTGCATGTGTACGCCATTCATCAAGAATGTCAGCAGGCATTATTTGGCTTTGAAGTAAACCGTTGAAAGTTTGTTTTCTTTCTTTGAGATGTTTTCATGCCATCACACCAAGAGCCAAGAGGGCCACTCTTTTATCTGGGATGGTGTCTCCTCTGACGCGTGGCCAATCACATTATTAACCTCCCAAGGCCACAGTCAAAAGCCTTGATATATGCGACCCTGTCTGCCATCCATTCAACCGACTGAGCTCGCTCCATCTTTACCCCGTCGTTCATTTAACCCCTTCCCTCCCCTCCCAATGGGTCGGTGGGGGCCAACCAAGTCCTAATGATGTCTCGGACAAGCGATCCATCAGTTGGCAATTACAACATCTGTCGCCACCACAAAGATGGCTCTCTTTCGGGCGCGACCCGTCCTTCGCCACAATTACGTCTGAGTTTGGGTTGGGGTTGATGGCGGGGGTTTGGTGCTGGGCGAGGGGGGGTGGGTTTTTGTACGGGGCGGGCGGGGTCCTCTGGGGAGGCGGTAAAAAGGGGCTGCCCCACAACACAGACAGACATGTTGACAGCAAACACAAACATGGCAAAACAAATGGTTCACGCCTACCTCTTTAGATTGCCATTCAAACGCACTCCACAACTGTGTGAACAGTGCTCTATCTTCTATAGAGGGAAGAACCTACCAGCTGCCATCGTCTCTCCTCGCCTATAAATAGGACCTTTCACTTGAGAACAATAAGAGGGCTCCTCTTTTCTCCAGACCGCCACGTTTTGATTTCAATAGCAATAGATCAATGGCGAACAACACTCCAAAAAACGGGATCGGGGCTTACACTGCGAAAAGAAATGAGGAAGGTCAAAAGAAAACAAGAGAAAAAAGAATGGCAATCGGTAATTTGATACTTTAGTATCCGACAGAATGGGAGAGGTTGACTTTTGTACATTGATTTTAAAGCCATACTACCTTCAACCAAAAATAATTGTACTACTTTTTGAGCTAAAGTAAAGACATTTGTAGTATTTAGAATCCATGATGATAGTCCTATTTTTTGTTTAGACTGTTACGCAGCCCCCAATCAGCAATAATCTGAGAGCTAAAATCATCTTTCAAGCGCCCACGTTAAAATTCCCATTCCAGGTGGATACATTTTGGGACAACGCCTTTCACGCCTTCCTTTCTGTTGCCCAGTGGGAGGAAGGTGTGGGACTTTGCTCGGCTTTTTCTTTCACCCCCTTTAAGTGGAGCACTGGATAGATGGCATGACATCACGGGCCAAGCTGGCAGCACAATGCAAAGGTCACACGGCCCATTGATCTGTGGGGGGGGCACCCCGGATAGAAACTCCCCTGTATTATGGTCGCAACGCACGCGGGGTCTTACACACACTGCGCCATAGAAACGGACCACAAATGGAGCCTTGTTGTCTCGCCATTCACGGCACCGCAATCAGCGGATTTACACTTTGATGTGGAGCCAGGAAATAAAGCCCTTTTTCCACCACTGACCTTTATCGACTGCCGGATTAAAATCCATAGCCTTCTCCCTCTCGAGTGAGCTCTTTCTCTCAAAAAACACATATCTAAGTTACACTTCTCCTCACTCTCACCACTCAGGCATTTCTAATGTGTCTTTTTCTTTTACCCCCGCCACCCTTCTACTGCCCGTTCTTGCCCAAGTTCTGTGCTCATGGAAACATTTTCTCGAGAGGAATATGAATTTTCTTAGCCAATTCTATTCTGGCTTTATATAAATAGAACTTCCAGTAATATTCACTGGCAATACTGTATGTGAGTCACTCAAACGAGATGCTTTGCTCAAACATTGTAAAATAATGTTTCTGACTCTATCTGTAAATACGAAATATGAAAGTTGCCTAGCAGGCAGCTTTCATGATATTTTCTCAATGCTTTTGACGACTGTGCTTCCAACTGCAAGCTCAAAAACAGCTTCAGGATGCTAACATTGCAGTTATTCACCCTTGAATTGGGCTGTAAACTGTCTTAACTAAAACTAAACATAATATATTATTGTACAAGGACCAAAAATGCTCAAATATATTGTTAGTACAGTTGTACAGTTGTTAATCCATTATCTAAATATAAAGTAGAATGTCACTGTCACATCAATATCATGGAAAATGTAGTGCACCAAATGTCAATTTTACTTATACTATTCTAATACACACTTCAGCAATACAGATATGTACAGTTTTATTTTTTTGTAGAAACTATTTCCCATTGTTAGTGTTCACATTTGTTGACTAGCTCCTTTATTATAAATTAGATTCTCTACTGCCGCTGTCAGGCTAGGGCATGCGAACAGTGTGAGGAAAACTCTTGGCAGTTTCGAAGTGGAAAAATGTTTCTGCCGTCTTGCCTGGGAGCGCCTATTATTCCCATATTGTTTTACACTCTCCCCAATGGCCACTTGAACGTGTCTCTTCCGTCTGCTGATCTCCCCGAGCTGCTGCTTGAAGAAAATAAACAAGATCCATCGCTTTTCGGCCCAACCGGATTTGATATCCCCCTCATTCTGCTTCGTCAGAGACACATGGCGCCTTACAAGAACACTTGACAGCCCGAGTGGTGTCACGCCAAAACCGGCAGCTTGTCTGCAATGGTGCATTTCGAAAAAGAAAAAAAAATCTCACATCCACTTAATGCAGTTGCTGCTTTAGGAGGGCCCACCTGAGAATTGCAAGACCACCCGCTGTGAGTCAACCATCAGCATTAGAGAACATTACCACTGTGCAAGCAAAAAAATAAATAAATAAATGCAACACTCGGGTTATTTCCCCATAGTGAATGCAAGGGCTACAAGCCTTTCCCAGAGCTCTTCTAAGTGCAATGAGACTTCAAGTGTTCGTTTACAACCGCCGCCGTCGGCCCAAAAGACCTATTTGACCCGCTGGTACGTCGGTTCCATTCGAGCAATTACTCCCTCGTTACTGCCAGCCTCTGTTAAAGAGTCGTTAATTTGTTCGCGAAACAATCGGGGTTTTGAGCACTCTTACTGCGAGTTGAAACAGCTTATAGATCGCAAGACCTTTTTTGTTTTGGAAAACAATTACATCATAGCCAAACAAGAAAACAAGGCCCCGTGTGTGCAACAATGACAAGAGAATTGTGCCTTGAGGCAGAAAACATTTTACACGCTGGAGATTGAAGGGAGGATTTTCTAGTTGATGAGCATGAAGTACATGGCCTGTTCTGACAAATGGGGAGAAAACAACAAGGTGCACTGAGAGGAAGGGAGAAAAAAACAGTTCAATGAAATATTGATGTTATATATTTACAGGCAAGCTACTATATAACCAACAGCACTCTTTGGGGACCTTTGAGTTGAGAGCGCTTGAGCTCGACTGACAAGCCCTTTTGTGCAGTGGGACATGCTCACACTGAACACAGAAACACACTCATGAGCTCGCGTGTTTAATTTATGCATGGACAAAACGTGTTGTAGTGTTTGGACTAACCGGTGAGAGGCGATATGGAGGAGTAGACCACCCAAAGTTTGGAAATATGCAACAATAGTGTAGTGATAGAAGAACAATTAAAGAAATAAGCCTACTTTTTACGCACTATGTTTGATGCATCGCATACTATACCATAATTGATAAGGAGAATCCTGGGATTGGGATTTGCTGGGTGTGATTGCAATGGTGAAATGCTTGAATTTGGAATGATTGTTGCTGTGTGTTATATAAGGATTATGCAAGTAGAATTTTAGGTAATCCAGTTTTGCAACATTGCTTGTCGCGGAGGTCTGGGAGAACATAATGTAATATGGCGTATATTCTTTAAATCTTGCATGTCAGTGGTTCTTATGTCATGACTGGTCTGGACATGGACCGTGGTTCTGTTGGTGATCTTTGGTATGAAGCCTGATTTAGCACCACTGGCCTCAAAAGCTTCACTGGAAGGCTGCCATCATTGTTAAGAAATGAACTTCATCGGTATCTGTTCAATATCGACCAAGGTGGATTTTTTTGTCGGAATTATATCAGTAGATTAATCAAATTACACTATTGTGTTCCATTGTTCTGTGTTTTTCCTAATAGTTTTTCAGATAATGCTGGCGGTTATTTCTATGCCACAGGAGGTTGGTTATGACAAATTAGAAGTCTATGAATGTTATGATGCAAAGGCTCCAGCTGTCACTGTAGAGACGGTGATCGGGTTTCCGAACGGCATGGTCTCTTGGCGCCACAAAGAGTTCCATATGGTCATCCAAATGCTTGCATCTAAATCTGCTCTCAATCTCTCCACCCTTGAGCTGAGCTCTTTCCACTGAATTAGTCACAAGGCTTCCGAAGCATGTGAAGGATGCGAATATATAAACTACAGACCGTATCTTCACTTCATGGTCTGAATGATGTCTCACTTAATATGACCCCTAAGGTTGGGTTAAGTCTTATGATCGTTAAACTGAACTTTCTTACATACATTAAACCGGCCTATTAAAAACAGTACAGGAAATTGTGTAGAATTGGTGAAAAAAAATCTGAAGGTTTGCACAGTTTCGCTTTTGCTCACCATAGTCAATCTTAAATAGTCAAATCTATTTTTTGTAGTTCCAAACTGATCATTTTTAAGCTATTATTTGCTGATACCAATCCAATACCTATACCTATTCCTTTAAGTTCTCCTTTACATGTTATACTCATTGTGTATTGTATTTAGGGTACTTTAACTTACAATGCAGAGAGTTAAAGTAAATCCTCCTTTAACTTGTCAAAAGCTCTGTACCATTTCCTTCTTTACCACAAAAATATTCTCCTCTCATGCTTGAATAGTAAAGAGAAAAGGCATAGGTGAGCTATAATTACCCGCCAGGTCGGCACTGATGTCATTGACGCAGTGAGGGGGTAGAAGGTGGCACTGCCAAGGCACCTGTTGTTGTGTAGAGCAGCATCTGATATCATTACCTACCCAGCCGGAGCGCCACTGTCCCCGCTGGGTCGCGAACTGTCCAAGCGACCGACCTTTCACGCACACAAACACATGAACACACACACACACACAAGCGTTGTCATCTCCTGTCATCATGTCCTTTACGTAACTCATCTTGACAGCTCTTAACACCTAGAGGGCAGCCAGACACAGAGAGTTCCAATTACTGGTAATGGTATTTTGATGAGGTCTGCTTAAGTTGTGCTACTGTCAAAACGCAGCTGTATCAATATTGAATGATGGCTTGTATAAGAAATAGAAAGGAACAAAAATAGCAGTGATAGTAGAGTTTATCGGATGGATGTATAATGTTGAAATCTTCGCTGTGAGAATGAACAATAAGGTTATATACCGAGGTAGTATATTGACCTTATGCACTGGCAAAATTTTGCAGCAATGTCACAATAATCTTGGCAACATTTAGTGTCCCAATCTTGTTTTTGACAGTAAAAAATAAATGTTTGCTTTAATTTGTAACAATACAACTTGTATTGATTTCAGCGTTTATTTATTAGAGGACCAAAAAAAACCTGCTTGATCCTTCATTACATTTCTAGAATTGAAAATTCTGACAGTTAGCATATCAACATGGGTGATAATCAGTGAGTTTCCTCTTTTATAACTAATTCAAATCATGTCGGAAATGCATATTTTCCTGACTTGATAGTGTTTCGGCATTGGAGCTGTCACTCTAATGGTTTCAGGTTCATGCAGAACACTAAGGATGTCACTGGTGATATATGAGGAAACAAAATCCAGCCTTGGGTCTCTTGGCCATTATCTGGTGCACTTGTGATATTTTTGCAGGTTGCCTTTTCATTAATGTCCCTCTGAGTTAAAGGCTGGCGTCCTCTGGGGCCGCATGCCATTGGCTGACAAGGTTGAGGGATTCTAGTACATTTTTCCCCACGATAATGGAAATATCCCAAGGCCCGTGAGACAAACAGACAGGAGTAATGTCTTCATCTGTATCCAGTCTTTGTCGGCGTGGAGATCACAATTGCTGAGCGTCCTCGCACGCACAGCAGTTGAAGTACATCTGGATTGTGTTGTGACCATTGGGCGCCCGTGGGCGTAGCCGGTGTAGCATCATCGTACGTGGGTGAGGGCCGGGGCCCGGCGCACCGCGGCGAGGGCTCTCCATCATGCCGCCCCTCGGCTTTGACAAGGCCCTGGCTCCGGGAGCACGTCAGGGTCTTGCTGGGCGCTCTCAAACTGTGCTCTGCTGAGCAAGGGATTCGGTATCCTTCTAATGGATTACTCACCTGCATCACCTGTCCAAGCGTATTTTCTTGAAAGACAGACACGATTCTGCAATTGTTTGGCAGCATGAATAAATGTCAAAATAACCCAAAGCGGTCATGCCGTTATTAGGTTGGGCTGAAATTGGTGCTAGATAGAATCTATCAATCCTGATTATTATTAGGAAGTGTACAGCTGTTACACACATCCTATGCAAAATAATGAAAAGCTTGTTTGCAAATCATACTTTACATATGTTGTTGTACTGCCAAGGGAATTCTAAAACTTTGGAAACTTCAGAAAACAAAGACTAATTGGCCAAATGTGACTGTAGTCTTTTCGGTGCTTTCCAGATTTGACTTTTTTTTTTAAATAATAGAGAAAAACAAATAGCAAATTTGCAGATAAATCATTTCTTTAAACACTGACGCGAGCATTGTTGAAATGATGAGTGGTACGATAATGTTAGAAAAATGGGTCCGCAAAATTGACTTTTTAACTTTAAAAACATGCAGGGACTCACCAACATACATAAATAGTTCTGATATTTTTATGCAAAAATGTAACCCAGTATATTTCATTGTAACAGGCATTTCTCCCTTGTTTCATACAATGTTTGAATCCCTAGCAACAGAAACTCTATTTTCCTAGTATTAGTACATACTCAAAGCCAAAGGGTGAAAAAAAACACTCCCAGTATTATTTTGCCTACTTGACATATAAAGTCATTTTCTCCTTTAAAAAGGTCACATGGCCGCCTCAGTCATCTGCTCGTAATTCGAGCACGAGGGAGAGAGAGAGAGTTCGGTGTCGTGCTGCTGGACACCTGCGGACTTTACTGAGACCACTGCCCTAATCAGACTAATACATATTTGTCACATTCAATGACCCACTGGCCTGCCTCGTAATAAAGGTCACTCATTGAGAGCTACTCTGTCCCCGCAGGTTCTCTGTAATGGGGTGCCTACATCCCTACCCCCATTCCACTGTACCTCCACTATACACACACAAACCTGGTGCTTGGATGGCAAGAACTATGCATCTGTGATCCAATGAGATCTATGGCATTGGCTAAAATTATTTCCAACAACTCATAACATCTTGAAAAATGGTGTCAGACTAAATCATTGCCATTGATAATCCTGTGTTGATTTCTATAATGTGGATCTGGTATTTATGATTTCTAGTTAGTACTTTACATGTCGTATTTTAGCTTACAATTTGTAGAATTCCTGTATATTTCCTCTATAAGAATATAAGCCCTTTTCTCTTTTTCCACCCCTACATCTTCAGTACGTATGTTTTATTGGCTTGTGTAGCAAATCCTTTAGCCAAGGCTCTGCAATCATTTCACATCCTCCATAATTCAACCATGTTATGGCCATTAGTTCAAGGTTAAGAGCAAAATAGCCCCTTCTCTCCCAGACAGATACTGTACATCAATGTTCCAAATGGGCATTTCAATGCTATTTTCAGTAAATAATAGCGGTGGAGGTCACATATTGATCGGCCATTGAAGGGGACCTTGGGGGGACGTTAAGACGGGTCATTGGTGCTTGTCAATGATCTCTATGGCCTTGGACTTGACAGATCTGCCGCTATCATTCAGAGTTAAACTAGTGGTCTAATAGCAAATCGAAGGCGGTCAATAGATATTATCATGTGATTATGAGTCGGTAACACAACCCATAATTCAAAGATCTCATTATTCTGCAGAGGTGAGAGAGGTTGGTACGCTTTGTGAATTCTTGGACTTTAGTATTCCTACTTTTTTGTCCTCACCACGGTTGCTCTGTGCTGGGCTGTAACTCTGCGTCAGTTATATTGCGATAACCTTTACGCAACAGCAGATATTTCACCTGCTTAGCTGACTTGTTATTTAACGCTAAGCCTCTTCCATCAAGAGGAGGGCGCAACGGTCGAGAGGAGCATCAGTCAGCCGCGTTGCCCGGCGACCAATTGCGGTATGGCAGCATACGTATCCGTCAAATGCGTAACCTTTGCGGCGCCCGCACTTAGCATCACAACACCATTAAACATGTAAGGGTTGCTTGCATAAGGGCTTTAAGGCTAACAACTCTCGTGAAGCCAATCGCTATACGGATGTCGGTGTCATCCAACCTTTGACGGAAAGTTGTTACCCCACAAAAGATATTAGATAATCATGACTTTGTCTTGAGATGAAGTGAAGCCACATGTGGATTATTTTTCTGGAGAGTCATGTCTGGTTATTTGCAGTTGTTTGATACTTGGCCGAAACTAAGACACGACAAAGACAATAGCCACATTATTTTTCAAGGTCATGTTGGATGATAATTTGTGGTTTAATTGCGGTTTTAAATTGTATGTCTGTTTAAAGCATTTGTACACGGTGAGGCATTTTATATATAATGGTCTACTATTGCAGAATTTGAATTTGTTGGTTGGTTTTGAAATAGTGAGTCCAGTCTAGTGAGTGGCAACTAGCCAGTGGATTAATCTGTCATTCGCCCAATGTCAGCTTGGAAAGGTTTGCGGTAAGCAAAAATCCAAACACTTTTTTAACTCACTCCATTCATTTTGTTTCCATTAATAAGCTCAACTTTCCCTCCAATGTTTGTTGGCCGTTTCACTTTGCTAATTTGTAAACACGTCAACCAGGAATCAAATCAAAGTCACAAAGTCTCCTATGACTGCAAGAGCAGAGCAGCAGGAGGCCCTCTCTTTCTTATTTTGCATCTTAATATCATCCCGCATTTCCCCCCAATGGAACAAATTCTTTGATTTGATTCCCTCGTGATGAAAGACCCAGCCTCGTCTTGGTTGGCTCACCTTTCTCAAGTCCAAACTAGACACACTGATTTGGGAAAATGTAATTCTAATTTATCATTTTTCAGCCTCAGGCGAAACTCTCTCAAGCCTGGGGCTGTTTGAAAAGCAGTCGGACACAAAGACGGACCCTGGGAACTTTGCCCATGCAGTCAATCAGTCAGACACCCCAGAGTGCCCAAAGCAGAGCAGCTTGTTGTTTTTCTTGTCGGCGGATATCAAACGGCTTATATATATTTTTCTCTTCACCAGATAAAATACATGTAAATAAGAGTGACTCCTCCCCTCCCGGTTTTCTTTTTAGTTGTTGTTGTTGATTTTGCTTGGTTTTTTTGCTTCACAAATTTAACTGTAGATGGTTTTCGGTTGTGCCTGGTCGAGGCGGCCAGGGGTCCAAGACTTCAAAAGGCCCGCCAGAGGTCTGTGACAGTGAATGCAGCTGGTGTCTGAGCCGCATCACTGGGGCAAGCTGCAGGCCGGGGCCTCAGCTGCTCCACTATAAAGACACATTGGGCAAAGCAGTGGCTTCAAAGCCTTCACCCACACACACACATAGACATACACACTCACACAAATAACAAACACCCCCTCCTAAACAAAAAAAAAACCTTCCTCCAATCCCTAAAAAAAAGAAACATCACTTTGGTTTTTGAGCTGTTTTTGTTTTGTAGCAAACTGCCGCTGTGTCCCTTTACTTTTCTGCTTGGTCTAACCTCCCCCCCCCCCGAAAAATAATGTATTTGCTGGGATGTCAGGGCCGCTTCTTTGCATTTGTTTAATTCATCTCAATAAAAACACAGCTTAGGTCCCTCGGGGAGTCATTTAGAAACACCAATACGCACATAAAGTTGAATTTGCACGGTAAGACGAAGAGTGCAAATAGAAGTTGAAATACGGAACAATTAAGAGGCAGCTGCTAACTGCTAGTGTGACTAAAGCAAAAGTTCACATCAGGTCAAAGAGGACATGAGGGGGAAATATGTTTTATCAATTGACACATTAACTGTGACATTTACGCAGTAAAATGGTCAATACATTTTATTTTATTGTGTATTTGAGGTCAGAAATAAATGTAAATATCCTAATGAGTACGCAGACCTGCCTCTGAGGACAAGAAAGCCTTATTTGGATGTGTACCAAATTCATATAGAAATGATAGATGAACTTGGTCATTTAGAGCCATGCATTATTCACATGAATTAAATACAACCTCAGAGCAAAAGGTACCTTTGTAGTGAAAATTCTGTAATTAATATTTCAAAATGCAAATGCAATGCAAAATCCCTTGGTCCCATTTTTTATTTTTTATCTAATAGTAGAGTAGAAAATAGGTAAAATCTTGAACTGTAATCAATCACATGATCAATATGACAAGCTAGAATCAGAATATTTGGCATTTCTTGAAAGATAAATATCAAGTGTTTTTTATTTACTATTTAGTTTCATGTGATGACAATCAGTGAATTTATATTGATGCAATAAGTAGTTATGGGCTTTCCTTTGGAAAGTTATTATTACCTTAGAAAGTATATGTTTGAGCAATTTTGATTTAAATTGGAATTTAAATTTGGAATATGTAAATTGAGAATCACGCATTAATCAACAATAACTCAATTTTGGAAAGCTGTACAATTCATAAATTTGAATAGCAGTCAACTTATTAAATATCACAATCCTTGAAAATTGAAATATACTCATTTGGTCAGTACAAATTTCTAGGTGGAAGATTAATGTATTTTATTTAAGCACCATGGGGTGGGCCCCAGATGTATTTAAGTTTTACCTCCTAAAAAATCATCCATATTGATCTTGTAAAACTCCAAGCATACCTACAAAACATTAGTGTAACTTTTGTGATGTTTCATTTCTGTTTGCACTTGAATAATTCCATTTCAAAACATTATTTTACTAACATAGGCATGAAATCACATGCCAATAAAATACTGCAACTCATATATTTCTGCGACTATAATTACAGAGAACACTCATAAGCTTGATAGGCAATAGTTTATTTAATTTGTATAAATCCAACTTCTTTTCCAAAACTTCTCAAAGGCTATTTTTTTATTCGTCTCTTCTCGTTGGTTCCAGCAATGGTCTATAGAGGGCGTGCCAAAGCAGCAATCTGCTTTCCCCCAGCGGGGGACCCCGCAGACACACAATAGCCCCACGGGGGACGCACACAAGGCCACTTTCATGTGTCTTTAAAGGGAGGAAATGGCTTTGTTAGATAGAGGAGCACTAATATACTAACACCGAATATAAAGATAGCCGGCGTATTAAAAGATTTCTGGGGAAATAAGTGCGCTTTCTCTACGGACGAGATAGGGGGGCCCCTGAATAAAACATAACGTATCTATTGCCGTCGAGTCGGCTTGGGCCATCATTCATTTAACCATTTATTTATGACTCCATTCATCTACATAAATATTTAAGCATGTCTTGGCATCTTTATAGGGCGCTTGCTCAGGAGCTCCATTACAAGAAGTCGTGTCCTAGTACGTCCATATGCCCCCGATCTGGTGACACAATTTATGGACACACCAGTTCAAGTGTAGTGACATCATTCTAGTGTTGATTTTTATTTTTTTTCCTCTAGGGTTTCAATGTAGTATAGCTATGCAAATATTAAATTCTGCCTAACGACCGCTAGGCGACAACAGCCTGCCATTCCTAATGAATACATATACATATCATATAGAATCAAATAAATTGGGCATGCCCCATATGGACAATACATAGAGAGTCATTGGATACTTCATTAGGTGCACAGCCAAAAGCAAGCAGTATTTAATTTGTTGTTGTTGTTGTAAATGAAGTATACACTTGAGAAATGTCAGTTTATATTTTGTTCGTGCATTTATCTCCATTTAAACTAGAAAAAAAGGTGGTATGGGTAGGGAGTTTGCTGTAAAATGTTCCAAAAAAACCTGATTGTAATAGCTAAAGGACCCCCATTTTGCACATAAGAGGAGGTAGATGTTTGATTTTCAATAGCCTGCAGTCAAAATCAGCTCTAAATAGCATCTGGAGGCAACTTTCTTTTTTAATCCCTAAATATTCCCCTGTGCTAATCATATCTAGCTAGCCGAATCACTGGGCTGAATATATATTCGGTCCCCCTATGCTCTTGTATCCTTTTCCTCCTTGAGTCTTGAAGCCATCATGGCATCCCACAGCTGTCTTGACCTGGTGGCCACAGGAAGAGGAGGAGAAGGCTCAGGAAGCTCAGTATGACATCGGGATCAGGTCCAACCTGCTTTCTATCTGTACTTAGTGTGTGCGTTGTGATAGAGAATGTGGCTTGATGACGGTCACGCTCGAGAGGCGACAGAAGAAAATGATGCGCATGCAGGTGGTCAAATGTTCTTTTTCTTCTTCTTGTTGTCGTCTGGCACCAGACAACCGTCACAGCTTTCGTTGGTGTTCATCACTTTGAAGCAGAAGTCCTGGTGGGTGTTTATGGTTCCTCACATACCCCCCCACCAGCTTCTGCATGCTTCCACGCGGACCCCCGTCCCTACAATCCCACTTAGACTTGCTTTTGTCATTGAAGGGGAAGAGAAAACCTGTAAGGGCTTACAACATGTGTCTGTAATAAACCATGGTACGCTTAACACTGGCCACACTATTAGGAACACTAACCAAACTACATTTCAAAAATTTCTGCTTGCCGTTTGCGGTCTAACAAAAAATAATGTATCACTAAATATGTATTGCGCTTAGCATTAACATCATTACAGTACTGTCAGTGTATCCTTTTATAATAATATTTTTAGGTCTGAGAGCTGTTTACCAATGTTTGTGTTAATAATCCAAAATTTCCAGTACTTTTTTTCTCAATCACATTAATCTATTTTTTCCACAATTTTCTATTTACCATATTTAACAACATGCACTGTGCTCTATTATTTGCAGATATGTATGTTTCCTTTAAATTTTAATTGTCACACTATAATCAATGAAGACAATTACAGAACTTTACTGGATGGCAAATTTTTATATTACATTTAAGTAACAATAACATGGGAAACAACAGGCTAAGTAATCATCTATTTAAAACGTTTTTCATTATAACTACAGCCTAAAAAAAAATCATAACAGGTTCTCGGTGGTCAGAAAGGTGAGGGTGTACTTAACTATTTTTTTTGGAGGTCCAGCAAAATTATGACAAAGTGCAACTAATAGTCAGGAAAATATGTCATGATTACTGTCTTTTGCCATTAGGCCATCTTGGTTTTGCACATCCATGCCTGTAAAAATGTTTATATTATCAGTCCCAAACACAAAACATCCCTTAAAAGCCATTGGGTGACCTGTTAAAGGTCAGCAATGGCCACAAACAGTCCTCTGTTGCTATGAAACTCCTGTCACTTTGAAAAGATGTGGAGGTATCCCTTTTTCTAAGAGAAAGGGTCAAGTTTGGCCCATCAGTCACTGGGCTTAGCAGCTGGAAGCCAACGACGGCTGTTTAGATGTTCAGCAGCTCCACTCCTGTTTGAACTGGTCTTTAAAATTGCCCAACAGGATAAAACTGAGACCATAAATTAATGTATAAAAAAAAATTGGCCTCACACGTAGAACACATTGACACATTTGGCTGAGTCACATGCGTTCAAAGAGGAAAAAAGCAATGATGCGACCCTTTGTGTGTTTTTCCAAGTTCGGGTCGGTGTCTTCAGGTGCTCCCGACACCTCGACGTGACCTCCTTTGCGAAAATTTGACGCACATTTTTTTTCTGTGTTGTTTCAGCACGGGGAGAGCAGCAACGAGGTAGAACAGGGCTGATTTTAAGTGCGGGTCAAGCTGTGGCCAAGCCTGTGGGTAGCAGTCATCCGATCCACCCCCCCTGAGGGTACCTCTGGTCCTGGACCTATTTGAACCCCCACCTGCTGGGAGAACTTCACTTTGGATACATTTTTCAGGTGAGTTATACAAAAGTCAACACAAAAATTTGGGGTTCACAATTTCTACACATACTAAAACTGCATCCTTACTTTTTTTTATTTGCTTGTTTAGTTTTTTACCCCCATAAATTTTTCATACTAATATTAACCATATTGTGATTACATGCAACATGACTGAAAAACAAGTTACTTTCAATCAACATAGACTTTTAAGCATATATGCGAATTATAAAAGCAAGTTTAAAAATGTTGTATTGATCAAAAATAGGATAATATTACACTCCTGGATAAAAGATGTTAAACCTTAACACATGGAGGGTGCTCTCACTGAAGCTCGCTCGTAATAACATTTTTACCTCATGACACAGAACAAAAATAGACCGAGTCATGCTTGTAAATCAAATAACTTTTAAATTTACACTCTTGTAGGTCAAGCTAGCACTCTAAATGAAATACAGCAATGGAGAGAAAAGGTTTAAACAAATCTATTTGCTTGGAGGTGATTGACATTTACTCCCATTGGAGCGGCAGACTGCTATTTAAATTCTGTGGTTTTCTCTTAATGTTAGCTCGAAACACATCGGAATTTTTTTTAAAAGCCAATTGTCACTCCTCTAATCCTCACTAAGACGTTTTTTTCTCACCAACCTCAGCAACACGTTTACTTCATGGAAGCAATTTATTTCATTAGTCGTTTCAAACAGCGTTTCTGTGGCGCCGTCCATTATACGACATGCCATTTTAGAGTTAAACGCAAATTCCACTCGTGCTTTTTTTTGTGGGACTTGATGTCATCGTTCCGTCTGCTTGGTTGGGTTCCCCTCCCTCCTGGTTCCATGTTGTGGTTTTCCGTGTTGTTTTGTGCCTGTGGAAGACTTGTCGGGTAGAGACAGGGATGAGAGCTCATCCATCTCTAGCTAACAGCCACCAGTCCGGGGCCCCACACTGGAGCCCCGGAGAGCGGAAGCGATCGCTCACAGCAGCAGGAGTACGAATCCCACATCCCCCGCCCCCCACTCGACACAGGGGGGGATCGCTGCCATTTAACCCATCCAGGCCCGGCCTATTTTACTTAACTCACGCAATTGCGCTCTTTGCGTGTCAGTCGTATGCTTCTGTCATTATCTGCACATCTGTGCATATTCAATCATTAGCATGACTTTCCGAAGATACATCCGTCACTATCCCTCCTCCTTCCCCCCCTCAATCGTTTTCAAGAGCACCCGCCCTGTCGTTGGCATGTAGAAACTGGCACTAGCCCGATTCGTATTGACGTGGCGTTGTTTAGGGCCTCGTAAATTGTTATCATGAGAGAAGAGTGTTTTGTAGAAAAGTACAAGAACTACTTTGTCAGTATGTTTCCTGTTTGAATGATGATTATGCAACAGTTTCCAAGAAACAAGACGTTCCACACAGATTGCTTGTGGGTTTCAGTCCATGAATGATTTATGGCGAGTCTTCTGTCGGCCTAAAACTCAGTTGCTAAAAATTTAATATTTAGATATGTACAGGACAGTGTTGTTGTTTTTTTTAAAATTCACATTTAGTAAAACTATTAGACATGTTGTTTTAATGGTAAGGATATGGTACCAAGCTTAGAATAAAAACAAGTTTGGACAATTTAAGGCTGCCCAAAGAAACATCAACCTAAAATTTGGTGATCCATGCAACGTTATATTTACAATGTGTACAGAACCTGAGTTATATCACTCAAGATGGCCATAAAATTAAAGATTATGTTTTAGAGAATTGATACCTACACCATTGGAATATATATTTCTATGAAAAAGTGACCTCAACAATATGTCCATGTCCATGTTAGTATAGGGGTGAAATCAGCACAACTATCTGACTTTCTCCCTAAAATAAATATAGAGTGGGACTTGTTTTGCCACCTAAGAGGGATGTGAGAACTCCGCTGATTAGACCAGCTTGTCTGTTATCATTCTCGCTGTGGCACGCCACCGCCCTCTGCACGTGCCCTTATTTAGGCGAAGATTAAGCAGTCGGGCAATGGTTTCCAAGACTTGAATTCTAGGTCTTGGTTCAGTCTAGGTGACGCCAAGGTGAAAGGATCCATTGGGGAGGTAATGGTTGACCATGCGCCATTACGGAAAAAAGAGCAGTCAGTGAAGAATGAGGGTGGCGGAAGCGGGGAAACGAGCGGTCTTGAATACATATGAAAGCTGAACGGGTAGTTAGGTCAAGAAATGAAAGAAAATGGAGTCAATCACAGCCCGGGCGCGATGACTTTTAAACAATAAAATTGACGACCCCTGTCTGTTTGGGGTAAAGCGTGAATGTCGTGAGCCATGACCAAAAAGCCATTGGTGACTAATGCCAAGCGACTGCTTCATCTTTGACCCCCGTGGCTGGGAATGGAAAACCAGAGCAAATGGGGAAACATTTCAAAATATGAATTACAGGAGGACCTTTTTTCCAAATGAGTCTCAAAATGACACAAATATCATCTGGTAATGTATTTGTATTCATAGAAAAAGTGAAACAAGGGTTGCTTTTCCTTTGTGACCACTTGTTTTTTTTTCTTTCGGGTTTTTTTTTTCACCCACAAATGACATTGTGGGAGAAGACGGATGGTCGTGGTCATAATTACAGATCCATTTGAGCAGTTTCCATCCCTACCAATCATTTTCAGCAAACGCCCAACTGTTTGCTGTCTTTAAAAGACATTTTTAAGGCTTAAATATTTTAAAAAATATTTTCAATCCTAATCTGTGACACTGAGTTGTGATAGGTTTTATATAAATAAATATAAATAGGAGATAAATTATATGTTGCATGACAAAAAAATAGAAGAGCTAGTTTTATTGAGTATTGGTAAAATGTCTTCCAATTTACAATATTCAGATCGAAGATAGAATCACTTAAGGTTCAAATTTCTTCAGTTCTTTTAAAAATATTTTTAGTTTTGCTTAGGGTTTAAATAATAGGATTAATTTAAAATGTATTTACTCAACATTTATGAATACTGCACTCAATTAGCTCTCAGAAATAGTAGTTTATTCTTACTCTCTATTTACTTGGTTTTATGTTTAATCTTAAATGCAACATAAAAACATAAAATAAAATTAACCCCTAAAACTAAGCATTTTTCACAATGGTTCTGGGGGTGCTGGAGCCTATTCCTGCCAACTATAGGCCACAGGTAGGGGACTCCCTAAATTTAATAAACTAACTGAATGAACATAATTTAAGACCAAGAAAAACACAATTTCGGAAATTGTCCTTATCACGTCTTTGGTTTTTTCAAAGCTAGCAAAAGAATACAAATAAAAACTGTTAAGATGTTAAAAATAACTGCGCTTGACTTAACAGATGGACGCGCCCTGAGTAGACATTTTTTAATTGGGGAAAAAAAGCACAAACAAACAGAGGGCGGAAATAAATGAAAATGCACACAAACACATTAACACAAGCTGGAAAAATGAAAATGACCTTGAGGAGTGGATTGCTCATTAAAAGTGATGCTGGAAGGCTACAAACAGGCTAATTAGAGAGAGCTCCTGCTCATACTTAGCAGTAGTGTTCGAGGTGGGGGGCCGTGTTTGTGTGTGGGTTCAGTGTTGTAAGAAAGCTTGTTTTTCGCCCTGTCTTGGCGCCAAAGTCTTAAGTCAATTAGGTTGCTGGAACAAGAGGGCAAACACATCCAGTGCAAACACGTGCACCAACGCATATGGGCTCAATTTGTTTTGGATATGGATGGATGGTGACTTAAGTCAATTGAAATGATAGCAATTATCACTCCCTATGATGTGAGAAGCAACACAGACACGGTTCATATGCAACAGTTCAGATTTCAAACCTGATTCTTGTCTAGAATAGTAAATAGTGAAGTGCAGTTTGCAAGGAGGCCTTTGTTTTCCACATTTGAGCATTTATGATAATTTATGAAGCATGACACCAATACTGGAGAACGATTGCATTGACTGGTAGTGTATATTTATTGAAATTAATATTGGATTTAACTGTAATGTATGTTTTAAGAACGGTGCCTTGTTTTCCAACAAAATCAGGCCCACAACTTGATGAACCCTTAGGTGAAACTATTCAAATTATATGTATTGAAAAGTAATTTCCATAATGTATTTGACTATATAGCACACCTGGCAATAGGCCACTTTCACCCAGTTTATAAGAAAAACTTATTTGTGCATAAACAAAAAACTGTATTTTGAGATATGTACTAAGCTGACTAACCTGTAAAAATTCATAAATTAGCCATAGTGGACTATAATTCAGGCAGAAAAATAGCAATTTGTAGTCTGAAAGTTACCGATATTTGATAACTCTTACTTTTTTTAATAATACACTCGAATGTAAGGAAATAAACGTTTAATAATGGCTAATTATTTTGATTTACAACCATATTTGTATGGCAAACAAAAATGGCAACAGAAGCCAGAAGCATGCTAGGTTTACAGTTTAGTACTGTCCATAGTTTTATTTGTGTCCTACTTTAATGTAAAAACAGATCAAGGTATGCGTGTCCAGTGGGTAGTTTGCCATGGGTGTGGTCAAATGAAGAATACCACCATTGCACGAAAACCCTTCAATTCACCTGCCAGGTGGCAGCTTCCAATAATTTGGTACATAATCACACGTCATTTAAACGTGTCAAAATCGCATCTTAGAAGATTTAAGTGGACCACCCGTTCTTTAACAGCAGGTTTGTGGAGATCAGTCGTAGCGGTTTCTCTAATTGGAAGCGAGCTCCTGCCAAATGCGGTCCTCTAAAGATGTCGACCGTGTGCGCTGCTGACTTGGCCAGAATGGCTCTGCCATTACAAAGCCGACTTTTGTGATCTACATCCCTCTCTGATGGAGGAAAAGAACATGTTGTTCTTAGTCGTCCTGTCCTCATCGTTAATACCACCAATTCAGACACAACAAACACAGATGCCCCCTGTCCTTCTTCTTTGTCTTTTTTCTTCTTTTTGGGGTAACAGAAGGATACAAAATGTGCTGGAACGGGTTGAACAATTTCATGTCTGGCATGAAGTCGCGGTAGGGAAGAAAACACACATCGCAGTTTGCACGAGATGCCAAAGGAATGAAATCGTTGCGACATAGGAAGAACCCAAAATGTTTTTTTGTGTATTTGTGTATGTGTCACATACTTTAGCGGCATGACTTTCATTCCTCCCACGGTGAATTCCAAACAGTGATTTTTATTTTTCACTTGTTATTGACAAAATGTCTCTTATTGCTAATCTTACAATCTTGTTACCTTTCAGTGGAGTCTCCTTGTTTTTTTTGTTTTTGTTTTTATTTTTTTGTGATCTCTTACTGTGCCCATATTTTTTTGGTTCCACCCTTGCTCTGGTGGTCTGAATGTTATTTAGGGGAATGAAATAGGAAAGGAGGGGAGTTAAGAGGGGGGTCACTGATATGAACCTGTGAACATCTGCCTGGAATGGATAGATATTAGAGATGGAGATGAGCCACCCAAGGGGGTGCCGGACTATGCGGACCCTTGCAAAAAAAAAAAAAAAACATTCGTTTCACTGTGGCTAGTTTCCTTTTATCAAAGAATCATATAAGAGGATAAGAGAGACATTTTTTTTAGGATGAGAGGAGGAGGAAATGGTGGAGGGTGGGGGTGTTGGAGCAGGAGAAAGGCATTAGTAGTTCCTGCCAGCTGCCAAATGATGCCCTTGATTGCCTCTCTTCTTGTGCAGAAACAGAAGGTGTGAGGGGTGATTAGGCCTGGGCCCGATCCCTGATGAACAGATGTTAATAACAAAAGCTCGCGTTCATTGTGGTTAATAGCCGAGCGCGCCAGGGCTGGAAAGCTAAGGCTGGAGGGGGGAAGAAGAAAAAAAAATTGCCTCCATTGCTCTTCGCCTCTCTTCCCGTTCCCTTCCAAGGAGAGAGATAGGTTCGCACTGCTAATGTTTAGGCTGTACACTAACGTAATGAGCGTGGTATTTGCAAGAAAAGGTAATGATAATCCGTCAAGAGACAAGATAAAAAAAATAAGGTGTGGGAAGGGGGGGCAACTCCACAAATGATGGTGGTGCGTCGCGTGGAGATCAAGGAGCTCAGGGTTTGTGCTGTTAACTTTTAGTTGATGATCGGCCGCTGATGATATCGGAGATAAAGTGATGCTTATAAAGCCCTAGCCGCATGGCTGCCTCGTCTCTGATTAGGGTTTTGTCTGCGGGCTGTAACGACAACAACTATAACATGCAGGGGGAGTCGCCATCATTTGATTTCATGCGGACTGAAATCACTCAACTCCGAGGAACATGATGAGGAGAGTCGAGTTAAATCATTCTGCGTTAACAAGCAAAAAACTAAGTTTGAATTATATCCCACCTACTGCAGTTTGTTAACCAGACATTTAAGTGCATTTTAAAACAATAAGTGAATTACAGAGGAAAACTTATAGCCATCAATCAACCGAACTTAGATTGGATAAGTCAAAAAACACAATGAATACCAAACAGGAGATTTGAGATTCAAAAGCAGCTGTGTGTAAACAATTCCAGCACTTTTTTTAAAGACCACTCCTGTATTGTTTTCGTGAAAACGTGACTCGCATATTTAAAAAACATTCATACAAGGTGAATTGTAGGTAATTCCTTTGTGAAGAAAAATGGAGCTTTTCTCCTTTCTTTTTTTTTTGTGTCCAGAACAGAGGGAGACTCTACTCATTCTCCAATGTCTCTGTGGGGGAAAAACTAGATTGCGGTGATGCATGCCGAGGCCAAATCTTTCGCCTGGGGACCGCTAGAAAAAGAACACAAGCAGGGGGAAACAACAACTGTTGTGCACCCTGAAACCTTGCATCTTCAAATTGATGCTTTTTCAACAGTGTGCGAGGTAGTCATAGTGAAGACAATTTGGTGATACAAAGAAATGATATTCCTGTAGGATTCTTGACCTGAATCGCCTTTGGTGGCGCACTATTCAAACGTGAAGAGGTCCTGATGGGAGCCGTGAGTCATTTTCACTATATTATCAGTGTTTATCTTTGATGAAAACTTTTTTTATCCAATAGAAGGCCATGTTTCTGTCTTGGTCATAGAGAGACAACTATAGGATGGCAAGGCAGTCATTAAATTAACCTTAAAATCGGTTTTAATCTGTTTGTGTCTGTTCATAAAGGAAGACAGTTTGAGGTCATTCTTAGCTGTATTGGTTTAGTTCGTTTTGTTATCACATTGTCTTTTGTTATGATCAGATTTTAGCTTCAATTAGGCTTGTCTGCAAACTTTTCCATCTTGTCTTTGCCTTGATGAAGGTCAGTCTTAGGCTCCTCCTCTACTGTCTCTCATTGCTTCAATATTAGTCTCATTATATTTTAAATTGTCATAGTCATGACTTGGCCTCGACTTTGATCCAATCTTCAACTCTTAACATACCATTCTTGGTCTTGACATGCTCTCCTACTGCTTTCAACCTTTGAGGATCTTCCTGGCAATACTCTGAGTATCCAACTGATGGACACATCGGACAGTTGTAGATGAATTATTTTCCAAATCATCCATTTCTGACACAATTTACCAAAGTATAACATGATCCATCATTGAAAAACCAAAAATAATACCTAACCTAGTGAACACATTCCAAGCTTGACTTCCCCTTTAAAATTGAAAGCAGACAATGCTAGTTAAGAGTTATATTCCCAGCGGTACGCTTTCTCTCCCAGGCATCAAACACTGCTGTTTAATGTACACTCATGCCCCATCTACCTTGTCCTCCATTATATTCCTCTCTACAGACCTCTGTCTCATGCACACTTTCCCCCGGCCCCATGCTGGCCTCTGCTATTTATTGAATACATCTTTTACTCAGCTACATTTTTCCACCTGAGCTGGCAGTTGCAACTTTTATGGGGGTTGGTGCAGAGGGGACCAAGGCCCCGGTAGTTTTCTGTACACGCATTATGCTCCAGCGCACGACAGCCATCCAAAGCTCAAATGGAGGACACGCTACATTTTGGGGTTGTTGACATTTTCCTGTGTATATTATTTAAGAAGGAGTGATAGTGGGCCCACTTCCTTCTCATGAAAAAAATAACAAAAAGTCAATAGAAAGCCACCAGCTGTGTGGAGCCTCAACAGTGAGCATTGAAAAGGCTAAGTCAACAACAACCTGATCAGTAAAGCAATCTATTATTTAAAGACATTGTTGGTGTGATCATCTTTTACCTGGACCCAATTTATCAGGATGTAGAAGACACGAGTAAGCTTTTAGAGGGGTGAGGAAGTCATAAGACATCACATTTTCAAGTCACTTTATTACAACGTTAATGGCATTTGAGTGTGTGGGAAAACCTCAAAGGTAGGTTGAGTAGTACTAGTAGTAGTAGTAATAGTAATAGTGGGAATGGTGGTGGTAGTGATATTATTAGTAGTAATAGTAGTAGTAGTAATAGTAGTAATGGTGGTGGTAGTGATATTAGTAGTAGTAATATTAGTAACGGTGGTAGTAGTGATTGTAGTAGTAGTAATGGTGGTGGTAGTGATAGTAGTAGTAGTGATAGTAGTAGTAGTAGTGGGGGATTGTGTTATAAGTTAAAAGTTTGGTTATTTTACCTGTATTTGTTTTTCGTCCCCCTATAAAAATATATTCTGACATTTGAGTTGAACCTTTGTAAAGGTCAGCACTTAAGTGAATAGTCTTTTCGTTTAAGATGTTCTTTTTGTACAAATCTTTGTACCCAATGTGTTTGTGTGTACATCAAGTGTAACCATGTAATATCAGCCTCGGGTCAGAGAGGGACGAGTGTTGGTGCACATTTGATTCAAGTGAAGACCGTCTTTGTAGTGATGGCAAAGGCAGAAAAATAGGGGCTTTAAAGCCGAACGACAACGAGCTTTGTGTAAATAATCAAGGGCTGACCTGTGAGGTTAAACCCTGTAATTGAAGTTATGCTTCAAAGAGGCGACTGCCACCTTCTGCCGGCTGTACCATGCTGCATGGAGCGAGCGATACAGAGTGTTGGGGGAATCACACGTGCAGAAAAAGAATACCAGGGAGGTAATGGGGTGGTCAGATTGGATGACACCATTGGAGTGCCCGTCCTGGAATAAAAGTAAACCCCCCTCATGCACCACCCTACAAAGGCAAATAGAAGCCGCGAATGAATAAAATTAATATGTGAGCGTTCAAGTTAAACACAAGTGATTTGGTTGGGGGTAGGAAAGGTTTACAAAAAGAAAAGTAATGATGAGCTTCCCTTACACATTCTTTATAATTCAGTGCAGTTCTATTCACACCTCATTCTGGATCATCTCATCTTTAAATATGAGTAGTATTCCTTTATTCATCACAGTATTATATGTAAGAAGATACATCTAATAATTTAAGATGGGACACTTACTAGTGAAGGTACTCCTGTATTGCCAAGGTACTATGACTGAAACAGTTGCAGTTATTCACTTATATATATAGAAAATATATATGTATATAAGTATGGTACATTGTGGGTGATAGATGCTGCTGCAGCCCCCTATCAAACACCTCCCACCCATCCCTTCCTCCCCAAAATGTGCCCACTTCCTACAGCAAACAGCAGAGAGAGAGAGAGGCAGATTGAAGCCCGGCTCACGCTTCACTACGGGCCTCTTTCCCTCATTAATTCTGCTGATTCCACCAGATGGGAAACAAAATATTAATTTTGTTCCGCCTGAGGCATGCGGTCTTTCTGTTTAGGTATTCTCTAAATCACGGGCGGGGATGCTCCCGCACTTTGGAGCGTGGCGGGGAAAAGTGCCACGCCAGTAGGTCTGGGTGCGGCGTTCGCAATTGTCATAAGTGTAATTAATTGTGTGGCAAAATGATTCATTTAGCACAAGTCGGCGTGAGTAAGCCAGGATGCCGAGCCATGCCTTCTGAATATGCGCTCCTTTGGAATTGTACAAATTAATTGACTCATTTGATGTGGCATAAAATCCTAGTGCAAGTACACTGCATGCTACATTAGTTGGTTCACCCAATAAAACTGCTTTCCTTAGATGTGAACCCCGAATAGGACGAATGCCAGACCAGATCTCGAGGCTGTGATATGCTTCTGCCAGAAGGTTTCGGATTTGAGTAGCAGATTGTTAGCTTATCTAGTAATGACATTGCGGTTGAGGGATATTTTTGCTTGTCAGTTTTTTTGTTGTGAGCAAGACAAACAATCAATGCAACCAGTCATTTCTGTTTTATTTAGGCAACTGCTAATATTCTTAATGTCTCGATCACAGACCCCTGGCAGAATCTCCCTAGATCCAAATGTTCCAGATCCCTTTATTCCCCAAAGAATAATACATTCAAATGAATGAAATGCTTTCAACTAACATGATAGCGTCATATAGTCGGTGAACTTGAACAAAGATATGAAAAATGGTATGAAAGCTTGAGAAATTCTCCACACCTGCATAGTCGCTAAGCAGCAAGAAAAGCCCTTGTAGATCTTCTCCCATAGCCCCCCTAAACCCAGCCTTTTTACCCAAACAGTGCCTCACCCACCCCCCTTTTTCTTGTCCCCCACTTTGATATACATGTGTCAAGGCAAAGTGACAAATAGCACATATTAATTAGGCACCGGGCCCTGGCGAGATTGCTGTTATTAACGGTGGGAAAGGGGGTAAGGTTGGATTTAATTGCCTGTGACATCAAAGTCAAACGCGTGATATTTCAAGCATCATTTAAAATGTTTGATATGGAGGCCATTGTGCTCACATCTAAAAATATAAATGAAGACTGATGGTGGGGGGGTCGTACCTGCGTGTTCATATCATCTCAGTTTTTGATGAATGTAGGTGGTCAATCTTCTTAGTCACCAAAAAAAATTAAATTACAGCCCATTGGCAATGGAATTTCAGGTTCCTGGTTAGAATGCTGCTAAAAATATATATTTTTGTCCTAATCGTATTCAATAGCGTTACATTTTTTTGTTCCATACTGGTGGCAAACCATTGTGACATCGGGCCACTGATTATTCGAGGGCCCCTATCAAGTCTTTGGACAGTGCTTTTTTAGCTGGTTACCATGGCAATGCTGTCCTCCTGTTGGGCTTTTTTCCTGCTAACCCTGAAATTAGTGGCGAGGTGCGGCGCCACCCCAAACTGTGCTCAGGTCCTCTGCTGCTACGATTGGCTATTCACCAAAAAAAAAAAAAGAAAAAGGAAAAAAACACTGTTAGCAAGATAAGCGCCTGATAGAAGTCAATATCCCAAACTAGAAGCTTAGTATGGTTAAGGACCAAAACCCACACAAAGACAGATATTTTCAAATAATTGACACTTCCTAAAAATAACAATAATAGTGTGTCATATTCATAATTTAAAATCCTTTTAAAACAGCCCATTTACACATAGATACATAGTTTAAAGTCTTGATACTGTAATGGATTGGCATATAATTTATGCAAATAAAAAAAGCTTGAGCTAAATATTTAAGGATATATATATTATATATTTACATATTAAAAGAGCTCACCTCAACATAGTTCCTTGGTACCAAGTTAGTGTTAAAGAAATATGTTTTTTGCTGTAACCTAAACATAAAAAGCAAGAAAATGAATTGTGAATGTCAAACCACATTATGAATTGTAACAAAATCCTTGATTTGAATCACGGCCATTAATGCTAACATCGTCATTGCTGACACCCCACACGGGAATAAACTACACCGGCTGAGAATATGGGGCATTTTCCGAGCCCCCGTGCTCGGCGTATCACGCACCAGGTGCTCTCACTCGCAAATTAGCAGATCAACAGGGAGGCGGAAATGGCGTCCTGATGACGCCGGGCGCCAGCGTGGCACATCGTTTAGAAAATAGCCTATTATTTTTGTACGGGCATTAAAAATAATTTAGTGTCTTTAAGTTCAAAAATCCCCTAAAGACATGACAGAGCCCACAGTATGTGTTTTTTTGTGTGTGTTTTTCAAAGTAAAGATGTACAACTGTACTTGTTATGGCCTCTAATAATAAGTAGAACCACCCGTGGAGGTAAATAATTATAAATATAAACTACAATCTTACCAAGAACTAGACATTATGGCCTGAATGTAAAAAATTTGCTTTTTTTCCAAACAAATATCTCTTTTTAGAAGTTACGAGTTACCAAAAAGGCCAGACTTGAAAAGAAGAAAAATAATGGTATAATACATATTGATAAGACAATGTTTTTCCCCCAAAACTGGAATTGTAATAGGCTGGATTAAAGCCTAATATATACCCTCATAATATGTACCCTCATCCCGACCACCTCCTCATTGGGAATCTGCCCCGCACGAAGGACAGGAAGCCAAGTGGCAGGCAGGAACATACTGACGTTAATTAACAACATCTGACACAGATGCTGGGCTTGTAGTCGCTCCGGAGGTGGTCCTGTCACTTTTTCCCCATTTTTTGGTGTATTTTTTGCTTCAGCCGATTGGTCAACATTTTGTGCCACTCTATTTGAATGACAATTGCAGGGCACACATACAAATGTATCTCATATAGTTTATGCATCATGAAAAATTTGAACCTCATACATTTTTTAATCTATTCATGACATGTTCAAATACTTAAAACCTTTGTTTTTCTCATTCCTCAAGTTCTGATCGCCTTTAAACTGTTTTTTTTCTCTCATTCCCCAGGCTACACGATCACAGCTGATGACTTGCCAGATGTCAGGAAGACAGTCGCTGACACCCTTCAAATGGAAGGTAAGCTACAAAATAATTTGGTTTTATATCAAGCCCACTGTCAGAATAAGTAGAAAAGAAAGTATTGAAAAAAATCGACATCAGAAACAGGGAGAACCTTCAAATAAGATTGAAAATTCAATTTGGGTATCTACATCAACTTCTGCCTTAAATATTGTCACACACAAACATTTTGGCTAGACCAAAGCTTCATCACAAATAGAATGGGTATAGTTGAGTGGCCAAAAGCTTGTAGGTATCATTCTTCTGCCTTTAGGACATGTCTAAGCGCCCTTGGGCAAAATACTGAACCCCACGCTGCTCCCGATGTCACATCATCAATATTAAAATGAGGAAATAGTGTCATTTTGCGCTATCCAAGTATTGCCACTTTTACCAAAGTGGCCCATTGAAGAAAAGCCAGTTAAAACTCTTGAATAAGAGTGCTACAACCAGTTCCTCCGTTGAAAACAGACATGTCATTTGTTGACATGTACGCAAACCTGCTGACAAGCGACCCGTGTCGGGCGTGACGCAACCTGACAGCGACAAGGGCGAACCCCCGCCGGGCTCCCGTGCGCTGTACGTGAACAAAGAGCAGAGGTGAGGATGCCCTATAATCTTTGCACAATGGCAGGTGTGGGCTGGTGACGTACAATTTAGACGAGCTCATCGAGCACACATGTCGCCTCTTAAAAAACACACAGCAAATCCACAGTGCAATCCTCAAGGACATGAGCGATGACCACAATCCCACCTGAGTCGGCTCATGGAATTTTCCGGGCACAAGTGGCCCAGGACGGCACCCCCCTTGCCCCTGATCCCTTCCCTGGCCGTTCCCCAATCCTAATGACTCTCGTAAATCACATCTTTAAATGACCGCCATGCACTTACCGGCCTGCACGCTGCCCAATTCCAAGGCGATTTGGCGCCAGGCCACCATGTGGAAATTAAAAAATGGATCGTGTGATTCATCTTCTAAATGACCACCCGACTAGCCCCCTTTGCCTCCCCATCCCCCTCACTGGACCACTCCTCTCTGATGAAATGGTCATATTGGCACTCATGACTTCTCATCACTAAAGATAAGCTGACAAGTTGGCACTTTTTAGTTTGAATTCTTGCCACATACACGTACACTTTTGTGGTGAAGACCACCATTGGGAAAATGACTAAAAACTAAAAAATTATAGATGAGGGGCCCTGAGTATGCCTGACATTGATGAATTATTCAGTTTAATTCTTATTCCACTGATATAATATTGAATAGAATCCCATATTTTTTCCTAAAAGATGACTAATTAGAAAAAAATAGGTATTCTTGCCCCCAAAAATGTTAGGTTGTGTTCCCTTTGAAATATTTGCTCTATCTGGGCAGATTCTATTCACATGGCAACGCAAAGGAGATGACATTTTATTTGGCAATAAAGCTGAATATTTCGCCCCTAAAGTGGACATAATTCATCTTTCAAATGGTGCCCACATTTCTACATCCCACTAAACCCCCCTTCTGCCCTTCATCTCTGATATTGTCACACTCCAGTGCAACATTTTTTGAGATATGATGAATAATAACCAACTTAAAGTAGGATATCGGCTGGCATGTTGACAGCTTTAATTCCTCTGCCATGGTCTTCAGGGATGAAACAACTGTCAATAATGTCTGAAAAGTCCACAAGCAAGAGAAAGGAGGGGAGGGGTCATGGGTGGTGGTGTTGGTGGTGGTAGTGGGGGGGGGGGGCACTCCAATGCAATGCTGCCGCCCCCTGCTGGTAAGCAGCTTTTGAAGCCATCCCTCCTCCCTTCCCATGCCATTCAAAAAAAAAAAAAAAGAAAAAAACCCTCCCTAACAGAACATCTCACTCTTTTTGGGGGGATTTTTCAAACAAATCTGCCAGCCAAATGATAAAATATCAACTTTCACCTTGTGCAGGGGTGTTAGTATCATTTTGGTGAAGTTTTATGAGATGTTTTTTATTAAGGATGTGTAATTAAGATCCCGCATTCACCTTGCCCAAAAATATAAATAAAAGCAGAAGGTACATGACTCTAAACTCTACATCTTCCTCCTCAAATTGAATCTAAATAAATTCCATAGCGCTCTCACTAATGGTCACGCTGACCACAGGAGGCAAGTCTAACAAAATTAATATGCAAAAGAGATGGTCTATCATGATATTTGAGGATAAATTGAGGAGGAGGGGGGGAAAAGAAAAAAAAGACAATGGAATTTGAAGCGTGCAGACGTGTGCAGCCTCCCAATAGAAGCCGCATTGAAAACAACTTAACCCGGGACAGCAGGTGGGATGGGATGCGAAAAGGGGAGAAAATGCACTGCTCGTGGAAAGATCTTTGATATTTAGTTGATTTGACGGCATTAGCTGGGGGGGAGAAAACAAGTCTTCCTCTGTCTGGTTTTCTCTCTCTCCCTCACACACACACACACACACACACACACACATATGCACATGCACACACGTATCAAGATTATTAATGTGCATCATGCTGAGGCATCCCTTTCTAAAAAACCAAATGAAACGTCTAAACACCTGCATTTGTGTAGCAAAATTGTCGGGGGAAAATTATACAGCATGTTTGTCATTAGAAATATTCTTGTTGTGTATTAATGTAAGGTTCAATGGAATTAAAAGTAGTTGAAATTATTGTTTTAATTAGGATTAGGTTGGTGTTATTATTTTGAAATTAGGGAAGGATTGGAGGAACGAATAAGAATTGTGGAATATTTGTTTCTAGATGAATGAACAAATGAATGATTAATATTAAAATGAATAAAACATGGTATTCCATGTCGTAAAATTAGTTTTTTAAAATAAAGTCTTGCATTTAATATTTTTAATGTAACAAAATAGGGTTGATATAGACAATACATAACATTTATACTCTTATTATTAATAAAATCTATATTTTTAACTGACTAAAATTTGTAGATGACAAATCTTTTTTAATACACACATAGTGAAACATCTTAAATATTCTGCAAAACGTGATAATTTTACTTTGAATTACCAATAATAGAGATCATTAATGGGTTAAAGAAAATGATTGCAGGCCTCATGCATCCAAAACATTGTCTTCATCCTCTTCATCCTCCTCCTCATCCTCCTGAATGTTAATCGCAGCGTTTCCGAATCATAAACGCTAACATAAATCAGCGCACTACAATATTACGCTCCACTTTTTTAATGTTCCCCTACGTGGAGCGCAGTAGCTGCAAAATAAATCACCTCAGCCGCTCTGCATGCTTTGCGACGTGCACCCCCTTTTTTTTCATGGGCATAAAAGATGGAGTCCCCATTTAGTCATCAATAGACGTTGCATTGCTTTGCTCTATTATTGTTATCACTCAAATTTGCTACGTTTCATGCGACAGCTTTGTTAGAAATGTCCTAAAAGGAAAAGCGGGATTATTGAAGGGAAATATGTTAACATTCCCACGCGTTAAATATTTAAAATGACAAGCCAAAATTAACGATTATGTCAAATGTGGATGAGTAGATTTCCAATTAAAAATTAAACTGTATAATGCATTGAGCTTCAATTGAATTTCCCCTTGAGGGTTCGACAAATCTAATGAAAATATACAATTACAAATTATACTTATTAATTAATATAAAGTGTTGAATTAGCTACTTGGTTAAAAGTGATATTTAAAAATGTACGATGCAATTATGGTATATATGGGATGATGAATATACAAATGAACAAAAAGGTATTTTAATGACTAAATGTGATGAATTCAATTTTGGGTGTATTTTTTTCCCTCAAATTGAAGGCATTTTATCAAAATTAATTTCACAAAAAGGAAAAAAATACAATATTTCAGTCCCATGAGTTTAAAAAATATATATATATAACTATTTTAATGAGCGTAAACAACAATGGCCTAATTTTTAATTGTAATTTCTTGACAAAATATGATTTACTATTTCATATACGAATACCCACATATATCATGAGGCCACCCATAAGGACCATTTCACTAAAAAGGCGATCAAAACAACAACAAAAAATCTCCATCATTATTAATAATGCATTTCCTCCTGATTTTGTGTTTACTTTGCGGCCTAATGGCTCCTAAAACCTTGTAATAATGACTCAAAAATACGACTTTTTTTAAAAACAAATACCCCACTCGCATTCTCTGAACTGGAGTTGTAAAAGCCCGTGCACTTCCAACCTCCTCCGGCCCGCTGCATGTGATAGCCTGCCTCCATGTGGGGTTTCATATTTCCCCCGTCCCTCATCCCATCCCAGCATGGAGGCCCCGTAATGTGCACGTCTCGGCACCGCCTCGCTCCCACTAAATGGGCCGCATTTGCACATCTTCCCTTAGTCCAATCCCGTTGCTCTCTTGTCTTTTTTTTATTTATTTCTTTTTTTATTTTAATGCGACTTCATTTCAAGATAATACTTTCCCCCCATAACGTCCTTCATCATTTATTGTGTGTGTGTGTCTGTGAAAAATTAATGCCTTTAATTTTGCTTGATGGCAACATCAGTGCAGCTCTGTAAATTGCGCTTTAATGAGATTTTGCTACAGGGGATAATCTGAGAGCGGGTCAGGGGGGGGGGGCGAATAAAAAAAAACATCTTGCAAACATCTGTAGACCTTCCATGGTGGAGACTCCCCGTAAATCTGTAGGGGTCTCTCCGGGATGAGCGCACAGAAAACGTCCACTCAATCAACACGACTCGATGGTAGTAGCAGTGTTTGAAGATTTGCTCGACTAAATCGGGGGGGGACTTCAATCTGAATTTTGCTCGTAAATGTCAGAAGTCAACAAAGATCAAAAGCTCAATGGGAAGCATTTTTTTGTTTTAGGAAAAACAAATACATGAAAGACAGGAGCACAAAAGTCACAACAACAACTCTAAAACTTGTGGAATTAATGAAAACACAAAGCTGAAGTTTTTAGATTTATTGATGTTCATTATTTTTGAGGGGTTTTGATTGTATTCTTATGAAGACATTTTCATGCCATGTGTTTTGGTATAGCTGCAGGTGTTATGAAAGTAACCATTTTTTTAATTTACTACCAATTTCTTCCTTCCCATACTTAATTTCTCCCCTATTATTGTCTTGTAGGTCCACATCTTCTGATCAAATACCAGGATGTTTCCATTGCTGTTTAAAATTTCATCCAGACGAAAAAGTGACAAAAAAGCCCCAAAGGATGACGAGGATGATGCATCATCCTTTACTGTAAGTACAGTATTATTTTTTTATTAGGAGAACTTTTGTCTTTTAAATTTTTGGCCATGAAATTAATCCTGATTTTCGCTATGAAAACCTAGTAAAAATATAATAATCCCAAAAGTATTTTTAAACCATTGAGTTGGAGTATAAATCATTCTAAAAATTATATCTTAATTTTTTTTACATTTTATATTATAAAACAGCATTTTTTTCAGGGACGTCTTGAATATTTTTACAATTTGGTGTATTCCTAAAGTAGTGAATAGTAGTAGTAGTTGTAGTAGTAAATATTTTCTTTGTTCACTAGCAAAAAAAAAAAATGACACATAAGGAAACTACTGTAAAATTTCACAAGCACATAGCAAGTATAAAGACATTCCTGTTACACTTTCCCCAGAACAACAGTGATTAATTTGATCTAGTTGAAATATTACATTATCAATTTGTTCAAAATCAAAATCTTTGTGTCACTAGCTGCATTACCCAGATGATTATTTCTTTGCCTATAAACCTTAAGAAAAAGGTTTGGTCCTCCACAGAGGTTAACATTTTCCTTCAAGTTATCCATCCGTGTAAAATGACGAATCCCATCTGAATCATTCAAAGACTAAACACGTGGGACAGTAAAAGTAATATGTATATATTAATCACAGATCAAACGCAAAGCTTATAACAACAGGCCGAGTCGACCATGGGAATCGACTTTTATATTCGACAAAAAGAAAACATCAGTGAAACGAACACAGAAAGTCACACAACTCGGTCCAACTACAAAGGGAATAATCCCTAGTGGTATGAAAAAAAAGAAAAAAGTAAATGAACTTTCCCCCCCCCCACCCAACATCTTTAACACCAACGCCTCTCCTGAACCAATCTTAAGGTCAAGCGCCAACGCCTCATTACCGTTTTTTTTTTTTTTTTTTTTACAGTCGTATCCACATCCTCCACCTGGTTTGTATGTTCCCTCATTATCTTTCCATTACCTTGCCCCGGTCGCCGTGGAAACCGTGCTAATTACATGGCAGACGGCAACCTGCAAGGTGGGATGCTGTGAATGTGAGGAAGGGAGGTGGGTGTGTGGTGAGGGTGAGGGGGGCTTCTCATAACGACACGCGACGTCCACTCGGAGGAGAGAGAGCATCTTGCTTTTAAGACTGGATGGTGTTTTTTAAGGTGGACACTGCCGAGTAGTAGTTACACTTGAATATTTGTTGTGGAGTCTACAGGCATTCTTTCAACATTTAAGAAAGTCATTTAGTGATTAATGCCTACATATTTCCCTTTGCATTACCCTTGGGTGTTTCTGTCTCACAACATATTTGACCTATTAATGATCAATCTGACTAGCGTAATATATGAACTATAATTCATAATGATTTTGTAGATTGGCTGAGCCTGAGATTTATAAGTGCACCATAGTATATACATATGTATTTATGTGTATATGTGTGTATATGAGTATATAATCAATACCAGTCAAAGTTTGAACATCTGAAAGCTTTCAAGTGTGGACGGTGATATTACGAGACATCACGTGGCAATGAAAAAACGAAACACAGCAGCTTAGTCTACCCTTGCGTGGTTAACCCCGATGCGAACCTTCTGGGGGTCGCCCATCGTTGTCATAAGCTCCACTGATAGGTCAATTGGAGAGCAGCAAGTGGTAACCCACCCAACAAAAAAAATGCATCAATCCATGACGAGATCGGAGTCATAAAACGAGCCAGTGAGGAAAGGGAAAGATTTGTCTTACATTTACTCGCTATATAAATGCATCAAATGCGCCCCTGTGATGCTTTCAAGTTTCACCCATGTCATTCCCACTTGGAAAGGAAAAGAAAATGTCCTGCCGGGACAAATTAAGTGGGGAGTCGTAGCTGGACTAATGAAGAGGCCCAGAGGATATTTGTAGGGTCATGCCAAGGATGTGGCATCAGAAAATTGGGCATTAAGCGGAAATGCTGTAGATAGCTCCAAACTACCGGCGGCCTTGCTACCAGGAGGAGGGTCGCTGTGCTTTCCCGTTTTATTTATTCAAGTCTTTTTCTAGAAATGAGATGATTATTCACTGAGTGTCTGCCTGTGTCGTGGTGTAACTGTCAGCCCGCAGAGCCACGAGAAATGGAAAGAATTTGCATTTATTCAGGGCCAGTGGCCTTCCAGGCTTTTTGAAGTTTCAGATTGGTTTAGAGTATTTATTGTTTGTTGTAACCACTTTCTGGTCTGACCCTAGCACTGTATAAGTCAAAAGTTTTTATATTTTTATTTTAGCAAAGACTAATTCCACATTGCTTTAAAGAACAACAACAACAACATGATGTCATTATTTGAATTACCCAAAAATTAGGAGATGAGTGTTAAATAAGAGGCACAAAAATTGTATTTATGTTTTTTTTATGTATATGTCTTTCTATGTCTATGTCTATGAAAATGTCTGTCTATGTCTATGTATATGTCTGTTTATGTCTGTGTCTGTCTATATCTCTGTATATATGTATATATGTTTATTTAGCACAATATAATTATGAGATGCAGGACCCAAGATCACATCACTTGTTGGTTCCAATTTATGTCTTAACTACATCAAGCGGAAAAGCATTCACAAGCAAGCATCAAACATCAGTCAATTTTACCGGTGAGGACAACACTCAGTTGTTCATCATCATCAAAATGCTTTCTTGAGACAAAAGCCGACGCAATTACATTTGCTTGATGAATTCCGTTCCTCGGTGTTGTTTGATAAATAAGGGAATTCGTCAAAGGCCCACTCAACGTATGGTAATTAAAGTGAAAAATTCTGTCACAATGTAAATCCTTAATTGGACTCCCGGAGAGACGTTCGAAATGTGTCTGGAATAAACGGCGGATGAGCGCCGACTGAAAAACAAAGTGTGCTGAAATGTGGCCCTGCAACTTCAATTAATCACCAGGTAGAGAGAAAAGGAGCAATTTAGCATAGCTCATTCAGGGAATCGCCCGGCCCAGGTAATGCACTTTTAATCATGCCTCGCCAGGAGCTCGACGTAACAGTAACATGGAGAGAAGTTAAACATTCTAGTGGGATAATTTTTTTGCCTCTGTGGTGCAAAATACTCTCATTTAAACGAGGCTGATTTAATAGAGAGGCAGGAAGAGTGCTGCCAGCCATTCTATTTGTAATGGTGACTTATGCAGACTGCTTTCACATTTGTTAGTGCTTGTGTGGAGGATGAACATTTAAACGTGCACTTTGTTTCACAGCTTCATTGTCATTTGACACATGGTAATCCGCTTGGTAAATTTGGAATGGCTGGCATGAGCTAACTTTTGCCGTTGTGTCATTAAGACCACCCCGTTCCCCACCCACCAGCCATCTGGGATGCACACACCTGCTTCACCCTACGCCAGTAATGGATTCCCTTCTATGCGCAGCGGCCTGTCACGGGAGCTGTCATTCCGAGATCATCAAGCGGAAGGCGCCACATCTTCCGAGGGCTCGTCACGCATAATTATGGATATTGTGACGCTGAGGAGATGATCCATTTAGACGACTCTGTCGCCAGAGGAGCTATTATGACAATTTTGTTTCCATTTTGAATGTTCACGCCATGGTGCGCTTAGAGTGCACCTGACGGTGGGAATTTGGAGCTTTGTTGAGCGACATAGATGCCAGGTAATGATACAGTTACGGAGGAAACCCTCCATCCATTTTGTTCCAATTGTTATTGGACCAGATGGAAGTATAGCCACCAGTAGGTGGACAGTCAGAATCTTAGGGGAGCCTGCTTTTGGAATCTCTGAAGAAGTTGGTTGTTTATCTGTAGAAAACCAAGAAAAGTCCATACTTTTGCAGGTCCAAATTGTGGCAAGGCATTATTTAACCATTAAACTCATTTAAACTCCAAATGAATGGCACCCTATTGAAATTTAAAGTCCCTCAATCATACCAAAGCTCACCTGCTCTAAGCAGTAAATGGCCGAAATTTACAATTGACCTAGTGCAGGTTTTGGACTGAATTGGTGTTGACCATTGCAAGATAGATTTAACAATTAGAATTATCACCCTTGACCAGTTTCTGACCAGATTGGGTTGAATTCGTTTTGGTCCTACTTTGTTGCAGCAGGAGAAATGCTCAGATTTTAATCAATTATTCAGATCATTGCTTTGCAACCTGTTGGATGAGGTCAAGTCGTTGGAGGTAATATAGTGGTTAAAGCACAGTGAGACATCTTTGAAATGCCACGCATTGAAGATGACGAGACAAATGAAATGCAGCAAATGACCCCCAGCACATCCTTTGAACTTGCTATAAGGTCTGCTTGTGCTCCGTTGGGGGGCCATTGAGAGCATGGTCACTCCAAACCATGGTCATCAGGCCTCCGTCCGTCCGGCCATCCTCTAGCCCAATGTATCTGTACCCGAAGCTGGCCACAGACGTTCCCTGCTGGGGTCCTCTGAAACCAGAGACCCTTGAAGTGTCCGGTCTGCTCCCGCTCACATCCAAGGCTCCAAATGCGGCCCCCGCTGCACAGGAGGCCTTCTGGTCAGGTCCACTCTTTGCTACCCCCGACGGTCAGGCCCTGACGGCAGCCTCCCGCGGCCCTGGTTGCAGACCACCCTGTGTTGGTCAGCAACCCCTGCTTACACCTGCCATAAAACTTAAAAGCTACAGTCCCATCCAATTGCTTTGAAGTTTTCAAAGCATAGCTTACTGGCCCGACCTTTGCTGCTTCTCTGGCCACAACACATGTTCTGCAGCCATGTAGAAAGGCGAGGGCCCGGCTGCAGACAAGGCAGGATTGTTTACCTACATGTGTGAAGTGTAAGGGCCATCGCGCAGAGGCCATGCGTGTAGCAGGCAAGCTTGAAGAGGACACTTGTGTTTGTGGGGACCATGTGTTCCACATGACTCCCACACATCCGCTGACAACTCACTGAGTCAAAGTACTTTGAAAACACTCAATAAGATGTATGCGATTTGCTTCTGTGTTGTCCTAATTTAGTCATTCGGTAGAATTTTACGGTAAGAATAACAGGCTTTTTTCTTTAAAAAAAGGACCATGTATAGTAAGGCATATTATAATAATGTATAATGAAGTAGACTAAGTATAATCAGGCTTTTTTCTTTAAAAAAAATATTGATGAATTGCAGATAATATGGTTAAATATTTGTGTTTCTTTTTGTACCATCCCAGGAATTCAAAAGTAATCAGGCGATTGGACCTCATACAGAAGGAAAACCAACAGACTCCCCGTGTTTCTGCAGACACAGGTAATAATTAAAACATTATTCTTTATTTCATATTTGTTATAAATCTTAGGATTCATGCACTTGCTTCATTTGTGCAAACATGTCAAAAGTTTTGCACAGTTTTCTATTCATGGCCAAACAGTAGACAAGCCTCGATGATTACCCATCCAAAGAATTAGGTTAAATCCCAAGCGGCAGGACACTTTTTTGGCCCAAGGGTTATCTCCATGGCCTCCAAAAATGTTGACCACCTGAAGCTGTGGAATGTGCCTTCAAAAGAGGACATTTTGCCTTCCCATGCCGCTTGTATTTTCCCCCTGTTGAAGTGACATGGCAACCGTAAAGGTAACAGAGGAATGGAAAGTAGCAGTTAGGCTGTTAAAAAATAAATAAAGTGTTGTACGCGTGCGTGGTGGCCGAGCCAGCTGCTCGGCGTGATAGCGGCCCTGCACGCTACGTGCCCGCCATTAAAACAGTGCGAGCAGGAAGCTGTCAACTGGCGCTGTCAACACTGCCTGGGCCCTTTATAAGCCTGATGGGTGTAAATCACGAAGCCATTTTGAAATCGCTTTGGGGTCCACATGTACGCATACCGACGACTTGGACCCCCACGTGTTCCAAATACTGTTGTTATTTACAATGACTAGTCCACAAAAAGCATGACTCAAATAAAAGTCACTTTTAATTTAATCTGTCAGAAGTACTCTATTAGGGCTACTAATGTCAATGTATATTGCAATGATGTTGAACTGTGTTGCTTTATATTGACAGGCATTTTATACATTTCTGTCATAATAATAGAATTTGTGGATTAGCCTTAACTTGAGTTAGGCCATATCTGTAAGCCTTAGTACTAAAACACTGAGGTTATCTTTTCCATTAGGAAAAATATGACTGGTTCCAAATATTTGCCTGTTTTCATTTGGATTTTACTACAGATTATGATTGCTGAAGTAATGTCTTAAATTGAAGGCCCAATTCTGACAGGTCACAGTAATAAAAAATCACTAAGTCAGTATTCACTTCCCTTGAGTAATGAACAGGATTTTTGGTTATGCGTTTTCCAGAGTTTTAGATATTTAATGTTGTTGTTTTTTTATTGGTTATTAGCCATACAAAATACTCTAAGAATCACTGACCCTGATTGGCTCTGATCTACAAAATAGCAAAGGTAAATTCTAAATTCAGAATTTGGTACTTGATAAGTTTGAAGTCTATTATGCTGTTTCTTATGAGCAAACTACAGTTTTTGCAGAATGAGTGAAATGTGTCAATGGTAGTGTTTCAATGAAGACGCCCTCATTGAGAGTAAAGTGAAGTGAATGGCTCAATGGCTAGTTAGAGGACAACTCAAGCATAACACCACTTCCGCTGCCCCCCCAAAAAAACACCCCGGCCGCCCCTTCATGTCTTTCACGGCGCCGGTGGAGAAACCTTTGTGTTGCCACGGCTCGGGCCGTGTCCTCCAGCACTCCCACTCTTTTCAACAGGGAAGCGTGAGGAATGCCCGGAGAGGCCCGAGTGTGCAGAACAGCCCTCTTCTCTTTTTGTGTTCGGCCAGGAGGAGTGGAAGAGGAGGCGGCGGGGGTCTAAAGGACGGATGCGGTCAGTCTGTGGGGAAATAATAGAGGGTTGGCCAGCTGTCTGAGCTGCAACAAAGGGACCAGTCTCCTGTTAGTCCTTGTTGATTTTAGACTTGTTTCCATGCAGATGCGCTACCTGGATAGAGCCAGTTCCCGTAAAGGGAGGGGCTACGATTGAGACGTCAGCCTAGTTTGTTTACAGGCTACCATTTAATTTGAGTCTAGGATGCATCATGGGAGGTTTTTTTTTTCCAGCCAATACATCATGATGGAGAAAATCACTGTTTATTTACATTGAGTGATATACAAGGTAAAATATGAATGGTTTGGGCATGTATCAACTTTTTCTTATAGGCATTTATAGGTATTTTAGGATATTTTTTGACAAAGAAAGCCATAAACAATTAATAATTTCAAACATTATTCCTTGAGAGCCATACTCAGAATTTAAAAGTAATAATACATGAAAATGTGAGCATTTATTATTCATTTCACCACTTTGAAGGTAAAAAAAAAGTATGAATTCTTCTGGGAATATATTTCACTGTTGCTAATCAATGAGAGAATGCATGCAGAATATTCTAATGAAGAAATAATATGAAAGCCATATACACCCATCAAAAGAGCCACATATGGCTCCCGAGCCTTAGGTTTCCTATCCCTGGTATATATAATTAAATTATATTGGTGTAAAACATATTTTAAAATGGGGGAATGGAGATTGCGGTATATAGACTAGTTGTTTTGGAATAAATGTGTCATGGTGGCACCATTTTTTTTCCTTCTAACACACAAACCTTTTGCTAACATTCAAGAGTGAGAGTGGTCCATCTTTTTTGTCCACTTTTCCCCCCTCTCATCCCCGGGTGGACTCTCTTTGATCCCTTTCATTTGCAGCCTCCCCTCTTTTTTTTCTACCCGCCATGCTAGAGAATTCTTGGGTTTTCCATAGAAACCCATCTTTTCCACGGGGATATTGATGTTTTTTGCTTCGCAGGGGTTATGATATGGTGGATCACAATCCGAAAGCCGCAGACAATGCTGGCATTCACGCTTGGGGAGCTTTGTGGGGGGTTGAGGGGGGGAGGTTGATGTGTCATGTTCATATCCTCATTTCTCCAATGAATACAAATATTTATCCAAGCGCTCCAGTAACCTCTGAAGCTTTTGTTGGAGCCACAACAGTCCTGAGACTAGTCCATTTGACTATTCATGCACATGTTTTATCATTGTTTATACAGATACGTTATTCCTTTTATGTGTTATTTCGTTTCCTTCTACTTGTGTATTTTTGACTTTTGGAATGCACGTGTCATTTCATTTTTGTGCTTTGTCTGTCTTTTGTTTATTTAGTCAGATATTGGTGTATTCATTCACTTATTGGCCTTTTTTGTCTTGCATGTTATATGTACGTTTAGGTCTGTTTATCGTGTATTTTTTTATGATTTGTCATTCATTTTGCTCTTTTAAAATATATATTTATTTGGGGATGTTTCAATTTATAACTACTATATTTGTCACTTTTTTATTGATTAATTTACAACCAGTTAAAGGGTTCACTTAACTTATTGTCTATGCTGATATTAGATAAAAGGTAAGTTAACCCTTTAACTGGTTGTAAATAAATCAATAAAAAAGTTAAAAATACACTAGTTATGAATTGAAATATCCCCAAATAAAAAATAAAAACAATGCTTTAAGATGTCTAATGATAGTGCAATTATTATAATAGAAAAAATATTTACAAAAACAATTATAATGTCAATTTTCAACATAACTCATTATCTATGCTGATATTAGATAAAAGGTATGTTAAAAATTGACAATAGAATTGTTTTTGTAAATATTTTTTCTATTATAATAATTGCACTATCATTTCACATCTTAAAAATCATTGTTTTGTTTTTTATTTTGTTGGGTCAAATTTACTATGTATTATAAGTGCTATCTATTTCATTTTTGGGTGGGATTGTTGTTGCTTATTTATATATTAAATGATTTTCCTTCTCTCTCTCTTTATTTTAAGGGCAATCATCCTTGGTGTTCAGCATCATTTTGACCTCTTCTCACTCGTCGCATGATCCTGCCATTGCCTGGAGTCGAGGTATTAAATCAACACCTTTAGCCTTTTCTCAGCCTTTCTACGGCGTGTCGTGTCTGGCGGAGCGCGTTGCTTTGTCGCCCTGTCATGCCCACAATGTTCATCACGGCGGCACCAATTTTCACCGGCTTTGATCCGCCAAAAGACTGGCAAAGAAGGGCAGGGAGGGGTTAGTTTTGGGGGGTTTTGGGGGGCTTTAGTTTCGGCTATCCTTCTCCTCAAAAGCGCAACATTCACCAGGCGGTAAAAAGTAAACTTTAACTCAGTGGGTGCCTTCTTCAGACTCCAGACAAGTTCATTGTTGCTTCATGTGGCAAAGCAGCCCCTCAGAACACAAATGTTTCCCACTTTCCTTTTATGTGTACAACAACACAAGCAAAATTGTTGGCACCCTTCTTTCCTAGACCAGAAAGAAGGAAAAGCCACAATGGTCAGTCAACTAGCTTGAAAATGAAAATAGTGAGATTGGAATTTGCAAAGATCTGCACTGAGATACCACAAAGTTTCTTGGAAAATGTCGTTTGTAGTCCTATTGCGGCTCAGTGTGGTGCGATTTTATTCACAAATTCATTTTCACTCTTTTATTTGACAGTTTTATATACAGTACACACAACTATTTGGAAAAAAAGATGCTGTTCTAATAGATAACAGTGTCCTGGGAAAGTGACGCATTTTTAGATAAAACAAAGAATCAAACTGAAGAACTATTTTGTCCAATCACTGACCTTCTTGGTCATTGACAGTCAAACTTTTATGTTCTTTAGCCAGAAAATGACACAATTGTTGGTGTAAACCCAACACCATCATTCTGTCTGTCATATTTGCTCTGGCATAACAAAAAAAAAACACATCAGCCAATCTTTTACCACAATCCTATTCATCACACTTGCAAATTTCCGATCATTTTTACATTCCACTATCAAGACATCATTCTAATTTTTTTCTTTCCTTAATGGAGCAAACACTTGATGATTTTATACCATTCCACCACCTTTTAAAGCTTCTATCTTTCAATTTCAACCATCTTAACACATCATAAGCTCACCAAACCACATCCCTCTAAAAACATCCTGTCCAAAGTCAATTTCATGGACACAATTAGTCTAGACTTACCCAAAAAAAATGTTCATTCAAGCTTTTTCCCCCCCCTCCTCTGCCACATTTAATCGGATTTAATGGACCTTTTAGTTTTAATAGAGAAAAAGTTGACTAACGTGCAAGAAAAAGCTTAAAAGGACGCGTGACGGCGGCGCGCGTTTCTTTACAAAAGAGACAATTGTCCCTGAGGGGGAGGGACATTGTAAAGTAAAGAGCTGGGGGGGCTTCGGTTTGGACACATTAAGGCAAAGGTCAAGTCCTCTTTCACTTCAAGTGTGCTGCTCCTTTTCCATTCACCTCAACGCGACGTTTTCTTGAGCAAGACCCCATCGAGACCCCCTCCACACACACACACACACACACAAACTATTTCATATTCCTTCTTAGTAACATTAGCGGAAAAAGCCTTGACTTGAACGACAAAGAAACTAAAGCATTTGTATGATTAGCACCGCCGGTTGATTATTTGTTAAGGAGAATAAGTAGTGTTAATTGCGCGGCAGGTATAACGAGGGGGTCTAATCCGTACCCCCCTACCACCACACACTCTATTGACTCGTGGTGGCTTTAATGAGTGGCAGGTAGGCGATGCTTCCTGCTCGCCGGCACGCTCAAATGGGCCTCTCACCGCTTGCACCCGCCGACCCTGGCTGTGTGCAGGAAACAATTGATTTGGGGCGTCAATTTAATGATGCCGGTTAGGATTTAGACAAGACCTGAGCCGGGTTTGATTTCGAAGCTATATGCTTGCAATTTAAATGATGTTCAGGTTTGAGTGTAAATGCTCTCTTGGTAGTATATTGTTTTATATAACCAAGACAACTTACTCCAAAGTCCCAACAATTATTAATATTTTTTCAAAAGAAATCAGGCATGATGAAGCAGTTGGGGGAACACACAAAGGGATGCTCCAATCCATACTCATGTTTAACAAACATATATATATATATATATATATATATATATATATATATATATATATATATATATATATATATATATATATATATATATATATATATATATATATATATATATATATATATATATATATATATATATATATATATATATATATATATATATATATATATATATATATATATATATATATATATATATATATATATATATATATATATATATATATATATATATATATATATATATATATATATATATATATATATATATATATATATATATATATATATATATATATATATATATATATATATATATATATATATATATATATATATATATATATATATATATATATATATATATATATATATATATATATATATATATATATATATATATATATATATATATATATATATATATATATATATATATATATATATATATATATATATATATATATATATATATATATATATATATATATATATATATATATATATATATATATATATATATATATATATATATATATATATATATATGTATGTATGTATGTATGTATGTATGTATGTATGTATGTATGTATGTATGTATGTATGTATGTACGTATGTACGTACGTACGTACGTACGTACGTACGTACATACGTACATACATACATACATACATACATACATACATACATACATACATACATACATACATATATATATACATACATACATATATATATACATACATACATATATATATATTTTTTTTGTATCAATAGTAAGTAATACTAAGCTATATTTTATTGTTTTTGTTTAGATAGTGACAACTGTTAGGTGGGAAAGACCCAGATGAGTGTCTGTGTCGACTTAATATTTCTTCCACTGTAAAAAGTAGAACCTTGCATGTCAGCCATTATTATGATGATGTTTGTGATTATGTATGTGTTACTGGGGGCATGATTAAGAGGCAGTGACCCTCCACCGGGGCACGTCCATATGCTTTGCTCATCAAAGTGACACTTCTTGACTGCTCACTCCCTCCCTCTGCCTTACCCTTACTTTTTCCATTGCCTCCTTTTGTTTCAGCGTGATTGACACGTCATAAAGTGCCATGCTGCTGATCATTCCGCGTCATTTGCATCAGACGATGGCGCAAGGCGATGAGTGAACCACTACACCATGGTGGTCACACTTAACTGTGACATTATTGAAAAGTATTGACTACGCATGATTGTTTCTATTTAAGGGAAAAATGATTCCTACCTGGGATTTGAATCACACTTGCTCCGACAGCAGTCTTGTGACTGAACCACTACACTATGAAGTGGTCACCCTTCTGTTTGTCTCTAATTGAAAAGTCTTGACTACATATGTTTTTTTTTCTATTTAAGGGAAAAATGATTCTTACCTGGGATTTGAACCACACCTACCCACATCACAGTCAGGTGAACAAACCTCTACACCATGGTAACCACACTTCTCTTTGTCTTCATTGGAAAGTCTTGACTACATATGGTTGTTTCTATATAAGGCAAAAATTACTCCTACCTGGGATTTGAACCACACCTGCCCAGACGGCAGTCATGTGAGTGAACCACTACACCATGGTGGCCACACTTGCCTGTGACATTATTGGAAAGTCTTGACTACACATGGTTGTTTTTATTTAAGGGAAAAATGATTAATATCTGGGATTTGAACCACACTTGCCCACATTGCAGTCAGTTGAGCAAACCTCTACACTATGAAGTGAACACACTTTGCTCTGTCTTTATTGGAAAGTCTTGATTACATGTGTTTTTTTTTTATTTTTTATTTAAGGGAAAAATGATTAATATCTGGGGTTTGAACCATACTTGCCCACATTGCAGTCAGTTGAGTGAACCACTATACCATGGTGGCCACACTTATTTCTGACATTATTGAAAAGTATTGACTACATATGGTTGTTTCTATTTAAGAGAAAAATTATACATACCTGGGATTAGACCACAGTCATGTGAGTGAACCACTGCACCATGGTGGCCACACTTAACTTTGAAATTATTGAAAAGTATTGGCTACACATGGTTGTTTCTATTTAAGGTAAAAAATGATTCTTATCTGGGATTTGAACCACGCTTGCACAAACAGCAGTCCGGTGAGTGAACCACTACACTATGAAGTAGTCACACTTCTGTTTGTCTTTATTGGAAAGTCTTGACTACGTATGGTTGTTTCTATTTAAGGGAAAAAATGATTCCTACTTGGGATTTGAACCACACCAGCCCACGTCACAGTCAGGTGAACAAACGTCTACTCCATGGTGACCGCACTTCTCTACGTTTTTATTGGAAAGTCTTGACTACACATGGTTATTTCTATTAAAGGGAAAAATTATTTCTACTAAAGGGAAAAATTATTTCTACCTGGGATTTGAACCACACCTGCCCAGACTGCAGTCAGGTGAACAAACCTTTACAATATAAAGTGGACACATTTAACTTTGCCTTTATTGGAAAGTCTTGACTACTCATGGTTAAATGGGGAGTATATTAAATATTTTAATATACCCCCCCCCCCCCCCCCCTCCATTTAATATACCCATCATTTAATATATGTGGAATCATTTTCCCCTTCAGTAGAAACAACAATGTGTAGTCAAGACCTTCCAATAATTACTACATAGAGTGTGGCTACTTTGTGGCCTAGAGGTTTGTTCCCCTGACCTCTATGTGGGCAGCTAAGGTTCAAATCTCTTTATAGTTTTACTGATCACTACACTATTCATTAACATACACATACACAGATGTGTATGATGACAATAAAAACGTTTGATCTGATATAAGGGCGTAGCATCCCATCTTTCTTTTCAAATGATTACTATATTTAAAAAAATAAAATAAAATAAAAAGTCGAGGGCGTTCCCTGAATTGACGTCACATTAGGGACCAGGAAGTCAAAGAGACCGGAAACGACATTGGGGAAAACAACGTGTTTTCTTTGACCTGTTTTCTCTGATTTGTTTGTAAACTTCTTTTCAGGTTTTTAATCGCACGATCTAAACATCCTAATTTGGGTCAGATCCAACCAAGACACGTTTGTTAAAGGACATGAACAGAAGTCCACCAAGAAGCTGTTGTTTTTTACGTTGGCGGACTTTTGTTTACTCGACGCATGGCCAAAAGGTAAGAAATGCTCCCGTTTTCTACATTGCAAGCTTCTATAAAGATATAGTTCCACTTGCAGTCATAATATCTCCAAATCGAATTGCGTTTAGTGTATTTTTAATCGTTTCAAAGATCGCACAAGGACAGAAACCTGCTCAATGATGGCTTTTCCAATTCGAAATTCCCTGATTAGACCATTTGTCATAATACCGAAAATCCTGATTGTGGAAAGACGCTCTCCAGTAATATTGGTGATATCTGACTACTTGATTTATGTATTTATTTTTGGTAATGACCATGTATAGTAAGGTTTTTTTTCTTAAAAATCGACTATGTGTAGTAAGGCTTTTTTGAATAGAAAAGACGTTGTATGCTTTTTTGAATGAAAACGACCTTGTATAGTATGGCTTTATTTCTTTGAAATAAACGACATAGTATACTAAGGCTATTTTCTATATAAAAAAAATTCCAATGTATAGTAAGCCTCATCTCATTTTCTGACCCGCTTTATCCTCATTAGGGTAGCACAGGATGCTGAAGCCAATCTTAGCTGTCTCCGGGCCAGAGGCGGGGGGACAACATCCTGAATCGGTGGCCACGCACACTGTATAGTAAGTATTTTTTTCTTTAAAAAATGACCATGCATAGTATAGACCAGGGGTGTCAAACTCCCTTTGGTCTGCGGGCCGAATACATCTTAATTTGAGATCAAGCGGGCCGGACCAGTAAACTCATTGCAAAATTACATAGAACTAACAATAAGCCCACTTTTTTTCCTTTGTATTAGTCACTAATACTAATAATTAGTCCAAAGAATGAGTAAATTATCAAAATGTTTATTAACAGAATTTTCCTTTTACATTATGAACAATATATTATGAACAAGAGAATATCATAAGAACATAAGTAAATGTCAAGTCATGTTGTCTGTGCGTACTAAAACAATACTAAAACTACACATTTTAAAGAAAATTCATATTTTTTTTATACAATGCAGCTTTCTTCCCCGGGCCGTACCAAACCACCAGACGGGCCGGATCCGGCCCGCGGGCCGTATGTTTGACACCCCTGGTATAGACAGAGTATAGTAAGGCTTTAAAAAAAACAACAGAGTATAGTAAGGCTTTTTAAAAAACAACAGAGTATAGTAAGGTTTTTTTATTATTGAAAAACGACAGTATAGTTGCAGCGATCAAAGTATGTCTGTGTTCATAGCCACATCCCCTTACAAAAAATATATATATATTTCTTATAAATAATAGTCAAGATCACATAATAGAACAAGAGATACTTTGCTTTCAACATTTATTTTTATTTTTTCAGATTAGGGACAAAGGCAACAATGGATGACTTGTGGGATGGACAGCGACATCGGCCAAAGGTTTCCCAAACTGTGGAGAGCGAGGACACCTGAAGACAAAAAAAGTAAGTTTAAAAGAGACATTCATGTTGCCGTGCAGAAAATACTTGTTTACTTTTGTTTTTCTTACTCACCTGCAGATGTAGTATGTAGATTTCACCAGGTGGATGATGTGGGAGGAGTTCTAGGGAGGTGACCTAACTTGTGCTGGTGTTGACCGAACATTTCCCACTTGAAGATACCATAAAGTTCTAAGTATGATCTGGGAAAAAAAATGACTAAGTGTTTCACCCCATTTCCCAGAATAAACAACTAATACTACTATTTCATCTTGCAGAGTGGTGGCCCAGTGGATAAGTCATCAGTCTCTCACCGCTGAGGTCCTGGGTTCGAATCCCAGTGCCTGCAAAGATTTTCCAAATATTATTCAGGTAAAAGAATAAGTTCTAATGCCTAAGTGTTTAACTAAATAAATAAGTCTTCAGTAGTGGATGAAGCATTTTGTCCAAAAAATGACTAAGTGTTTCACCCCATTTCCAGGGATAAAACGTTTCAACACCTATGTATAAGTGGGGCACGAGTTGGTGTAGTGGGTTGCACACTCGCCTTCGGCCGGAGAGGTGTTGGATCGATCCCCGGTGTCGGCGGTTGACTGACCAAGCAAGCGGTCGAGGGTCGGCCGAAGGCCGACCCGAGAACGCCTTTCGCACGGACAGGTCCTTCAACTGTCTTCCGAACTGCCGAAGGCAGTTCGGAATATAACCTTTTGCTGAAAAGTATGACTAAGTGTTTAATATAAATTAAAAAGATTTTTTTTCTTCTTTTCCTTGTCATTCCAATTTCTGAACTACATGGTGTAGTGATCAGCCAAAGTCGACAGCGGGAAGCGAACCCGGGTCTCCCAGGCGGGAGTCCAGTGCACTAACCTCTGCGCCAACCAAGTAGCTACACTTTCCTAAGTAATCATTTGAGTTTCTAGACAAGAAGTACACAGAAATAACTAAGGGAAAATGTGTCTCGACTGGGAATTGAACCCAGGTCTCCCAGATGGAAGTCCAGTGAACTAACCTCTGCGCCAACCAAGTGGCTACACTTTTCTCCGTCATCACTTGAAGGTCTTGACTACAAGTACACAAAAACAATTAAGGGAAAATGTTTCACGACCGGGCTTCGAACCCACACCTCCCAGACGGGAGACTGGTGACTTAACCTCTGCGCCACAGTGTCTTCAGAATAAGAGCCTTACTATACTATGTTGGTTTTTTTTTTGGCTTGAAAAAGCCTTACTATACTATGTCGTTTTTTTTGAAGAGAAAAAGCCTTACTATACTATGTCGTTTTTTGCCAATAAAAAGCCTTACTATACTGTGTGGTTTTTTGCCAATAAAAAGCCTTACTATACTATGTCGTTTTTTGGCGATAAAAAGCCTTACTATACTATGTCGTTTTTTTGTGATAAAAAGCCTTACTATACTATGTTGTTTTTTGCCAATAAAAAGCCTTACTATACTATGTCGTTTTTTGCACTAAAAAGCCTTACTATACTATGTCGTTTTTTGCCAATAAAAAGCCTTACTATACTATGTTGTTTTTTGCCAATAAAAAGCCTTACTATACTATGTCGGTTTTTTTGTGATAAAAAGCCTTACTATACTATGTCATTTTTAACAAAAAAAAGCCTTACTATACTATGTCGTTTTTTTGTGATAAAAAGCCTTACTAAAGTATGTCAGTTTTGGCGATAATAAGCCTAACTATACTATGTCGTTTTTGGCGATAAAAAGCCTTACTATACTATGTCGTTTTTGGCGATAAAAAGCCTTACTATACTATGTCGTTTTTTTGTGATAAAAAGCCTTACTATACTATGTTGTTTTTTGCCAATAAAAAGCCTTACTATACTATGTCGTTTTTTGCCAATAAAAAGCCTTACTATACTATGTTGTTTTTTGCCAATAAAAAGCCTTACTATACTATGTCGGTTTTTTTGTGATAAAAAGCCTTACTATACTATGTCATTTTTAACAAAAAAAAGCCTTACTATACTATGTCGTTTTTTTGTGATAAAAAGCCTTACTAAAGTATGTCAGTTTTGGCGATAAAAAGCCTTACTATACTATGTCGTTTTTTGCGATAAAAAGCCTGACTATACTATGTCGTTTTTTTGCGATAAAAAGCCTTACTATACTATGTCGTTTTTGGCGATAAAAAGCCTTACTATACTATGTCGTTTTTTTGTGATAAAAAGCCTTACTATACTATGTTGTTTTTTGCCAATAAAAAGCCTTACTATACTATGTCGTTTTTTGCACTAAAAAGCCTTACTATACTATGTCGTTTTTAACAAAAAAAAAGACTTACTATACTATGTCATTTTTTGCCAATAAAAAGCCTTACTATAGTATGTCGTTTTTAACAAAAAAAAGCCTTACTATACTATGTCGTTTTTGGTGATAAAAAGCCTTACTATAGTATGTCGTTTTTTTGCGATAAAAAGCCTTACTATACTATGTCGTTTTTTTGTGACAAAAAGCCTTACTATATACTATGTCGTTTTTAACCAAAAAAAGCCTTACTATACTATGTCGTTTTTAACAAAAAAAAGCCTTACTATACTATGTCGTTTTTTTTGTGATAAAAAGCCTTACTATACTATGTCGTTTTTAACAAAAAAAAGCCTTACTATACTGTCGTTTTTGGCGATAAAAAGCCTTACTATACTATGTCGGTTTTTTTGTGATAAAAAGCCTTACTATAGTATGTCGTTTTTGGCAATGAAAAGCCTTACTATACTATGTCGTTTTTGGCGATAAAAAGCCTTACTATACTATGTCGTTTTTTGCGATAAAAAGCCTGACTATACTATGTCGTTTTTTTGCGATAAAAAGCCTTACTATACTATGTCGTTTTTGGCGATAAAAAGCCTTACTATACTATGTCGTTTTTTTGTGATAAAAAGACTTACTATACTATGTTGTTTTTTGCCAATAAAAAGCCTTACTATACTATGTCGTTTTTTGCACTAAAAAGCCTTACTATACCATGTCATTTTTTTGCGATAAAAAGCCTTACTATACTATGTCGTTTTTAACAAAAAAAAAGACTTACTATACTATGTCATTTTTTGCCAATAAAAAGCCTTACTATAGTATGTCGTTTTTAACAAAAAAAAGCCTTACTATACTATGTCGTTTTTGGTGATAAAAAGCCTTACTATAGTATGTCGTTTTTTTGCGATAAAAAGCCTTACTATACTATGTCGTTTTTTTGTGACAAAAAGCCTTACTATACTATGTCGTTTTTAACCAAAAAAAGCCTTACTATACTATGTCGTTTTTAACAAAAAAAAGCCTTACTATACTATGTCGTTTTTAACAAAAAAAAGCCTTACTATACTATGTCGTTTTTTTTGTGATAAAAAGCCTTACTATACTATGTCGTTTTTAACAAAAAAAAGCCTTACTATACTGTCGTTTTTGGCGATAAAAAGCCTTACTATACTATGTCGGTTTTTTTGTGATAAAAAGCCTTACTATAGTATGTCGTTTTTGGCAATGAAAAGCCTTACTATACAATGTAGTTTTTTGCACTAAAAAGCCTTACTATACTATGTCATTTTTTTGCGATAAAAAGCCTTACTATACTATGTCGTTTTTTTGTGATAAAAAGCCTTACTATACTATGTCGTTTTTGGCGATAAAAAGCCTTACTATACTATGTCGTTTTTTTGTGATAAAAAGCCTTACTATACTATGTTGTTTTTTTGCGATAAAAAGCCTTACTATACTATGTCGTTTTTGGCGATAAAAAGCCTTACTATACTATGTCGTTTTTTTTGTGATAAAAAGCCTTACTATACTATGTTGTTTTTTGCCAATAAAAAGCCTTACTATACTATGTCGTTTTTTGCACTAAAAAGCCTTACTATACTATGTGATTTTTTTTGCGATAAAAAGCCTTACTATACTATGTCGTTTTTAACAAAAAAAAAGCCTTACTATACTATGTCATTTTTTGCCAATAAAAAGCCTTACTATAGTATGTCGTTTTTGGTGATAAAAAGCCTTACTATACTATGTCGTTTTTGGCGATAAAAAGCCTTACTATACTATGTCGTTTTTTGCCAATAAAAAGCCTTACTATACTATGACGTTTTTTGCGATAAAAGGTCTTACTATACTATGTCGTTTTTTGCACTAAAAAGCCTTACTATACTATGTCATTTTTTTGCGATAAACAGCCTTACTATACTATGTCATTTTTTTGCGATAAAAAGCCTTACTATACTATGTCGTTTTTGGCGATAAAAAGCCTTACTATACTATGTCATTTTTGGCGATAAAAAGCCTTACTATACTATGTCGTTTTTGGTGATAAAAAGCCTTACTATACTATGTCGTTTTTTGCCAATAAAAAGCCTTACTATACTACGTCGTTTTTTTGCGATAAAAAGCCTTATTATACTATGTAGTTTTTTGCACTAAAAAGCCTTACTATACTATGTCGTTTTTTTGCAAGAAAAAGCCTTACTATACTATGTCGTTTTTTTGCGATAAAAAGCAGTTCAGTGTCTTGAGTACAAAGAAACAATTAAGGGAAAATGATGTGTCCCAACCGGGACTTGACCCCAGGTCTCCCCGACGAGAGTCCAGTGAACAAACCTCTGCGCCACCAAGTGACTACCCTTTCCTACGTCAGCATTTGAACATCTTCACTGCAAATATATAGAAACAAAAAAAGCCTCACAATATTACGTCATTTTTTAAAGGAAAAAAGCGCCTCACTATACTATGTCATTTTTTAAAGGAAAAAAAGCCATACAAGTGTGTATACAAGTGTGTATACAAGTGTGTATACAAGTGTGTATACAAGTCTGTATACAAGTCTGTATACAAGTCTGTATACAAGTCTGTATACAAGTCTGTATACAAGTCTGTATACAAGTCTGTATACAAGTCTGTATACAAGTCTGTATACAAGTGTGTATACAAGTGTGTATACAAGTCTGTATACAAGTCTGTATACAAGTCTGTATACAAGTGTGTATACAAGTGTGTATACAAGTGTGTATACAAGTGTGTATACAAGTGTGTATCCAAGTGTGTATCCAAGTGTGTATCCAAGTGTGTATCCAAGTGTGTATCCAAGTCTGTATCCAAGTCTGTATCCAAGTCTGTATCCAAGTATGTATACAAGTGTGTATACAAGTGTGTATACAAGTGTGTATACAAGTGTGTATACAAGTGTGTATACAAGTGTGTATACAAGTGTGTATACAAGTGTGTATACAAGTGTGTATACAAGTGTGTATACAAGTGTGTATACAAGTGTGTATACAAGTGTGTATACAAGTGTGTATACAAGTGTGTATACAAGTCTGTATACAAGTCTGTATACAAGTGTGTATACAAGTGTGTATACAAGTGTGTATACAAGTGTGTATACAAGTGTGTATACAAGTCTGTATACAAGTCTGTATACAAGTCTGTATCCAAGTGTGTATCCAAGTGTGTATCCAAGTGTGTATCCAAGTGTGTATCCAAGTGTGTATCCAAGTGTGTATACAAGTGTGTATACAAGTGTGTATACAAGTGTGTATACAAGTGTGTATACAAGTGTGTATACAAGTGTGTATACAAGTGTGTATACAAGTGTGTATACAAGTGTGTATACAAGTGTGTATACAAGTGTGTATACAAGTGTGTATACAAGTGTGTATACAAGTGTGTATACAAGTGTGTATACAAGTGTGTATACAAGTGTGTATACAAGTGTGTATACAAGTGTGTATCCAAGTGTGTATCCAAGTGTGTATCCAAGTGTGTATACAAGTGTGTATACAAGTCTGTATACAAGTCTGTATACAAGTCTGTATACAAGTGTGTATACAAGTGTGTATACAAGTGTGTATACAAGTGTGTATACAAGTGTGTATACAAGTGTGTATACAAGTGTGTATACAAGTGTGTATACAAGTGTGTATACAAGTGTGTATACAAGTGTGTATACAAGTGTGTATACAAGTGTGTATACAAGTGTGTATACAAGTGTGTATACAAGTGTGTATACAAGTCTGTATACAAGTCTGTATACAAGTCTGTATACAAGTGTGTATACAAGTGTGTATACAAGTCTGTATACAAGTCTGTATACAAGTGTGTATACAAGTGTGTACACAAGTCTGTACACAAGTGTGTATACAAGTGTGTATACAAGTGTGTATACAAGTGTGTATACAAGTGTGTATACAAGTGTGTATACAAGTGTGTATACAAGTGTGTATACAAGTGTGTATACAAGTGTGTATACAAGTGTGTATACAAGTGTGTATACAAGTGTGTATACAAGTGTGTATACAAGTGTGTATACAAGTGTGTATACAAGTGTGTATACAAGTGTGTATACAAGTGTGTATACAAGTGTGTATACAAGTGTGTATACAAGTGTGTATACAAGTGTGTATACAAGTCTGTATACACGTCTGTATACAAGTGTGTATACAAGTGTGTATACAAGTGTGTATACAAGTGTGTATACAAGTGTGTATACAAGTGTGTATACAAGTGTGTATACAAGTGTGTATACAAGTGTGTATACAAGTGTGTATACAAGTGTGTATACAAGTGTGTATACAAGTGTGTATACAAGTGTGTATACAAGTGTGTATACAAGTGTGTATACAAGTGTGTATACAAGTGTGTATACAAGTGTGTATACAAGTGTGTATACAAGTGTGTTTACAAGTGTGTATACAAGTGTGTATACAAGTGTGTATACAAGTGTGTATACAAGTGTGTATACAAGTGTGTATACAAGTGTGTATACAAGTGTGTATACAAGTGTGTATACAAGTGTGTATACAAGTGTGTATACAAGTGTGTATACAAGTGTGTATACAAGTCTGTATACAAGTGTGTATACAAGTCTGTATACAAGTCTGTATACAAGTCTGTATACAAGTCTGTATACAAGTCTGTATACAAGTCTGTATACAAGTCTGTATACAAGTCTGTATACAAGTCTGTATACAAGTGTGTATACAAGTGTGTATACAAGTCTGTATACAAGTCTGTATACAAGTCTGTATACAAGTCTGTATACAAGTGTGTATACAAGTGTGTATACAAGTGTGTATACAAGTGTGTATACAAGTGTGTATACAAGTGTGTATACAAGTGTGTATACAAGTGTGTATACAAGTGTGTATCCAAGTGTGTATCCAAGTGTGTATCCAAGTGTGTATCCAAGTGTGTATCCAAGTGTGTATCCAAGTCTGTATACAAGTGTGTATACAAGTGTGTATACAAGTGTGTATACAAGTGTGTATACAAGTGTGTATACAAGTGTGTATACAAGTGTGTATACAAGTGTGTATACAAGTGTGTATACAAGTGTGTATACAAGTGTGTATACAAGTGTGTATACAAGTGTGTATCCAAGTGTGTATCCAAGTGTGTATCCAAGTCTGTATCCAAGTGTGTATCCAAGTCTGTATCCAAGTCTGTATACAAGTCTGTATACAAGTGTGTATACAAGTGTGTATACAAGTGTGTATACAAGTGTGTATACAAGTGTGTATACAAGTGTGTATACAAGTGTGTATACAAGTGTGTATACAAGTGTGTATACAAGTGTGTATACAAGTGTGTATACAAGTGTGTATACAAGTGTGTATACAAGTGTGTATACAAGTGTGTATACAAGTGTGTATACAAGTGTGTATACAAGTCTGTATACAAGTCTGTATACAAGTCTGTATACAAGTCTGTATACAAGTCTGTATACAAGTCTGTATACAAGTCTGTATACAAGTCTGTATACAAGTCTGTATACAAGTCTGTATACAAGTCTGTATACAAGTCTGTATACAAGTCTGTATACAAGTCTGTATACAAGTCTGTATACAAGTGTGTATACAAGTGTGTATACAAGTGTGTATACAAGTCTGTATACAAGTCTGTATACAAGTCTGTATACAAGTCTGTATACAAGTCTGTATACAAGTCTGTATACAAGTCTGTATACAAGTGTGTATACAAGTGTGTATACAAGTGTGTATCCAAGTGTGTATCCAAGTGTGTATCCAAGTGTGTATCCAAGTGTGTATCCAAGTGTGTATCCAAGTGTGTATCCAAGTGTGTATCCAAGTGTGTATCCAAGTCTGTATACAAGTGTGTATACAAGTGTGTATACAAGTGTGTATACAAGTGTGTATACAAGTGTGTATACAAGTGTGTATACAAGTGTGTATACAAGTGTGTATACAAGTGTGTATACAAGTGTGTATACAAGTGTGTATACAAGTGTG